>NC_079165.1:69799912-69934912 GCF_947568905.1 Ostrea edulis | reverse complement strand
TCATCCGTCGTCGTCCATCTTGCGTTAACAATTTTTAACTTCTTGATAACTACCATTCTTTTCAAATTTGGTCTGAATCATCCTTGGGACAATGGGATATAATTGTAAATATCAGGACTCCTGCACCCCTTTGGCAAAAATTGATCAATTTTCAAACATATTCTCTTCAACTGCACATGTGTAAGAAAACTAAATGCATAGTGATGTAGAGCAGAAAGGCCGCTACCAAAATTGTAAATTTCAGGATCCCTGAGATAGGGGTTCTGACCCCAGGACGGGGCCAAACATAGTATATATATATATATGTAAAACATTTGAATAACATCTTTAGTGCTTTTGATACTACGAAACGAAATAGATATATAGAAAGAGCATGTAGTTCGTTACAAAAATTGTAAATTTCATGATCAAGAGGTAGGGGTTTGGTATCAGAGTGAGGCGAAAATGATCAGTTACTGAAGCTGTGAACAATGGAACATTTTAAACTTCTTGATAACTACCATTCCAATTCCTTTACAGTTTGTTTTGAAGCATCTTTGGGACAAGGGGGACATATATTGTAAATTTCAGGACTCCTGTTCCCCCTGGTGCCCTAGGTCCGGGGCAAAAACTGCCAAAAATTGACCAATTTTCAAAAATCTTTTCTACAACCGCACATGTGTAAGAAAAACTCAATATATATAGTGATGTAGAGCAAGAAGGCCTCTACCGTAATTGTAACTTTCATTATCCCTGGGGTAGGGGTTCTGACCCCAGGGCGGAGCGAATCTTAGTATATAGTGTTTATATATAAAACAGAAGTTTTAAGAACACATCTTGTTTTATACTGTAGCTGAATATTAGAATTTAGCTTAGCTACTCAGAACAGGAATTTATTTCTTGATTGCATTGCCGTTGGGACTAATGCTACTTTTAACTAGTACTCAGGTGATCGATAAGGCCTGTGTGCCTCTTGTAGTTTAATTGCATCACTGGTGTTGTTGTTACATGTGACAGGACGGTTTGTTGTTGCCATGGTGCGTTGAATGAATACTTAACATACATTTAGATACATCATATTAGCTAACTTCTGTATCAGAGACCTGTTGGTTTTTACTCTAAATTTTCATCACGTTTCAAACATTGAATAAATAGCATAATTGTATCACTGAAATTTAAAATTAAAACAATTTTGCTGAACAAATAGAGTGTTAGCAGTTCTTTTTATTTTGAAATTTTATTTCATTCTTTTCGTAATAGATACACATTTATGTCATTAGCATGTAAGTAGAGAACGGGTTTTCACATTTCCTTGATCATCATAGGCGAGGTTGCATCGAAATGTCAATTCATGGTATAAACGTCAATCAAATATCACAGATGACATTTAAAGTCAAATTAGGTGATATGATGGACATTTTCCACATTTGAAATTTCTACGTTAACAGATGATGCGGCCATTATTATTATTTCACCATAGGATGGAAAGTTGACATAAAAGAGTGTCCAAAAACGTTTTCTTAAACTTAAAAAAATACACATCCTATTAAAGATGTGCTCGAATAAATAAATGACGTCTTTGTGATTCTGAATCTTGATGTTATATTGATTCCGTTTTTAAAGTCGCGCTGTCATTGGATAAAATGCGTCATGTGATTGCCAGCTATAGTGTTAAATATGGAACTACATGTAGGTTCGACAGAGTATTAACGTAGATTAAATACGCTGCTATTCGGTTATGAATCACAATCTGTATGATATTATTTAGTTTATATTTCTCAGTCGACGTTTTTAATCCTCCGTAGTTTTCAATCGTGATGTACACAATTTGTGACATTTCTGCGTAATATGGAGGTTGCAACCCCCATCGATAAAGTTGTCTGCAACCCTGTAACACACTCTTTAAACCACCCACTGAAAAGGTAGTTACTACAATAATGTAATCCTCATAGTTTTTAAATATTCTGACAGTTTTGGGAAAAGGTTTAATATTTACAAATGTAACCCAGTTAGTTTTAAAGAATTCAAAAGAAACAAAACTTTCTCCAGTAAGGGTAAACCTAGTTAAAATAATTTTCAACCTTAGAGTATTTATGTGAGAAGTATCTGTAACACCAATAAAACTTTTACCAAGTCTTCGTAGATTTCAAGAAGGCGTTCAACAGAGTTTGACATGCAAACCTTGTGGGCAACCTGATCAGAACCACAGAATTCCTCTACAAGGCGACCAGCACTGTCTACCATGACAACGACATAGGAGAATGGTTCCGAAGATCACAATCGGAGTACAAGGATGTTCGCTTTCCCCAACCATCTTTAACATCGTCTTAGAAATAATTGCTGATGCGCTCGATGATCATGAAGGAACAGTCAGCATCGGAAGCAGGAAAATTACGACCTTACGTTTTGTCGAATACATTGACGGCCTAGCTGTACAAGAACAAAAGCTGGTAAACTTGGTTAATCATCTTGAAGACGCCTCCACGGCATATGACATGTAGATCAGTGCTGAGAAAACACCGCCGCAAACTCCTTGGTATCTCGTATAAAGATCACATAACCATTGAGGTAGTGAAAACCAGAATTAGAAACGTTACCAGACCTTATGAAGATCTGACCTCAACGAAAAGAACTTTGTTATACTTATTGTAAGCTATTGAATTTTTATTGAGTTTGTTCCCCGCCGCAACGTGGAAGGAAACATATAAATATCGATGTCCGTCCGTGACACTTGACTTTGTGGACGCAACTCCTCTGAAACCGTTCAACGGATTTTGTTCAAATTTTGTAGGATTGTTTATCACCATATGTAGTTGATCATTATTGCGCCCCCATTCTGATTCCTCAAATTTTACACGCATTATGGAACTTTTGCGCTTCGGCTTTTTTGCGGCGGCGATGGAAATATAGCTACGCGTAGCAATCTTGTTCTTCCAATAATTGTAAAGAAAGTGCTTTTAAATCTTTGTGATTGATTTTTGCTGAGTTTATATAGGGTTATTCTGACCAATAACAGTATCCAGAACTTCCGATTACAACGAAGCGAGGAGGTGAAGCGATGCTGCAAAGTTGCATATATGAGAATGCAGAGTTGCGAGGGTGAAGGAGCAAAACAAAGAAGCGAAATTGATAGTTCTTCTTCGCCTTGCTTCCTCGTGTGAAGATTTTATATCTGAATGCCCAAGATGTACGACTTTAGTTTATACTTCTACTTTAAAAAGTCTTTGAATATTTAATATCTCTGAACAACATGTAATATTGCTGCAAGGAAAAATGTTCATTTTCCTATAATTCAATGCATTTGGCATGTGTATATGTGCATGTAGTAATATAATGGCACTGTATATATTGTGAAAGATTAATAATCAACAAGTAAAAAACAAAGTTGCGGAGAGTATAATGTTCTCGTCCCGTCTGTCAGTCCGTCAGTTCCTTTCTTGTCAGCGCAACTTCTCTGAGATTGCTCAACAGAATTTTGTGAAACATTGTAGTTAATAAGGACACACTGTGTAGATGTGTATTTTCCCAGGAAATCCTGATTCAATATTTTTTCTGAGAGTTATACCCCTTTTGAATTTCGAATTTCGAACCCGTCTGCCCTGTTCTTCTCAGCGCAACTCCTCTGAGACCGCTCGACAGAATTTCGTGAAACTTTGTAGTTGATAAGGAGACACTGTGTAGATGTGCATATTCGCAAGACAATTCTGAATCAATCATTTTGCTGGGAGTTATGCCCCTTTATAACTTAGAATTTCGAGTCCGGCTGTCCTGTTCTTGAATAGCATTACCATTCATTATGTGAGGCATTGTCAAGCAATGTTAGAGCGTGGGATATATGAGCTTGCTCACTTTTGCTTTCTTTCATTACGTATGATTTAGTGTTGCATTGCTTTTCTTGAAAAAACATTCTTCAGATTATTTCCCTGTATATTCCCATATAAAACCTTGATATTCTATTGCGGTCCTACTCTAACCTGGACAAACTTTGAAATTTGAATTACCTGATGATATTTTATATCAATATCGCTAATCATGGTCCTGCTGTTGTTGAGATGAAGAATTTGAAAGATACTTCCCTACATATTACCATGTAATTCCGTGGGTATCCGGGTTAGAATAGGTTCTTAGTACCCCTTGCTTGTCGTAAGAGGCGACGAAATGGGACGTTCCTTCGGACGAGACCGCAAAAACCAAATCCCCATGTCACAGCAGGTGTGGCACGATAAAGATTTATCCCTGCTCAAAGGCCACTAGTGCCGAGCATATTGCCTAAATTTTTCAGCCCTTCACATGAGTGAAAAAATCTCAGGCGGGACGTTAAACCTTATACATCCACCCATCCTAATACCATGTAAAACTTTCCTATTGTGACCACACCCTACTTCAGGTGGCCACAATTTGGACATACTTGAATCGGTACTACCTAGCGATGCTTACATATTAACATGACTAATCAGGGTCCCGTTGTTCTTCAGAAGATTCTAAAATAATTTTCCTACATATCTGCATGTAATACTTTGATCCCCTTTTGTAGCACCTTACCCGGGTGAACCTACTCGATGTCAGGAATGTATGAATGTCAACTTTTCTGGCTCAGTTGTTCTTGAGAAGATTCTGTGATAACCCCACCCTACTTTTACTGTTTTTGATGATCTCCCCTTTGAAGGGGTCATGGGCCTTCATTTTAACAAACTTGAATCTCCTTCACCCAAGGATGATTGCACCAAGTTTGATTGAATTTGGTCCAGTGGTTCTGGAGAAGATGAAAATGTAAAACGGACAAGCAGACAGGCGGATAGAAAAGGCGATCAGAAAATCAAAAGACGGTCGTTAGGATTATATGACTTCCGTTTATTTTTCGACATGCATTCCTTTGTCGTATCGACTCTAGACTTGAATTTGAATATCTTCAGTGCTTGATATGATTAAGATTACAGCTCGAAAAACATTTTTACTTTACATTTGTGAACTAATTAAATGCACATTTTAGAAATAAATATATTGCCATCAAACAGGTGCATACAAAAGATATGATGACTTTTCTAAATTATTAGTTTTCACATTCATGATTACTATTTTCTATTCTAACATAAAGTTACACCCCCACTTCAAGAGTAAATATCCTCTATGTCACGAAGTTTGCTATGAATTAAGATTTCTCAGAACGGTTTTTTTTTTTAATTCAGTATCAATTTTGCTGAAGTGTAATGATTGTCAATATTTGGAAAAAGTTCTTGCATTGATTGCACACTAAAAGAATGTGATGAATAATTGATGGATAGTCACAAGATAAACATTCAGACGGAAATTCTCAGTTTAGTGGGTAAGAATGGGTCCGATACGTATTATTGATGTGACAGGGGACATGTTTTTTGGTTCTGAAACATGTGGGTATGGCTGACTAATGAAAAATCATATTTCTCTTTTATGTCAATACTTGTATTTCATATTGGTGTAGTAAATAAATTATGACCCTAAATTGCATGTAATCTACATTTATACATATTGGTGCACAAAACATGCTCTAAGCAGGTGCCCCTTTCTTGCATTGATTTTCTTTCATTTGGTTTAATCCTCACCACCTCAGTCCCCTGCTACCTGAAATAATCACTTCGTCATGGCGTTTCATTACGATGTTAAACGGTTTGTTTACCATAGAATAAAGTTTACTTGTTTCAAAAAAATCCAAACGCCATAAACAATTTACATATAGTTTAATGATTGATTGAATATTTCACTCATATGGAGACGTTAGTTTAATGAAATATTTTAAATCAATGTAGGGAATTTCAAAGTATACAATATCATTTTGAAGTGCATTTTGTACCGCTTTGTCTGCTTTGGTGTTGCCATGGATACTAATATGATTTGTGATCCAGCAGAACTCAACTACAAATAAGTATATTTACCTTACTTAGTTACAAGATAGTACCATTTTAAAATTTCTAAAATATATTTATGCCTTCTATATGATAAATCTAGAAGTTAAAACACGTCTCCCGCAGCTAGTTATTTTTAATCACAACAAACAAGTAATTGTAATTGTAAAACTGTCATTATGCCCCCCTTCAAAGAAGAGGGTCATATTGGTTTGCACCTGTCGGTCGGTCGGTAGACCACATGTTGTCCGCTCAATATCTTGAGAACCATTCACTTGATGATAATATTTCATATGTGGGTTGGTTATGAATAGAAGAGGACCCCTACTGTTTTTCAGGTCAAAAGGTCAAGGGTCAATCTACTCTGGACATAGGCATATATATAATGTTCACTCAATATCTTGAGAACCCTTTGCTTGAAAGACATCAAACTTGGCACACTGGTACATCCTTAGGAGTAGATGACCCCTTTTGATTTTGAGGTCAAGGGTCAAACTGGACATAGGAATATACTGTCCGTTCAATATCGTGAGAACCCTTTGCTTGACAGACATCAAACTTGGTACACTGGTACGTCTTCAGGTGAAGATGACCCCTATTGATTTTGAGGTCACATTGTCAAGGGTCAAAATGGTCATAGTAATATAAGGTCCGCTCAATATCTTGAGAACCCTTTGTTTGACAGACATCAAACTTAGTACACTGGTATATCTTCAGGAGAAGATGACTCCTATTGATTTGGAGGTCACATGGTCAAAGGTCAAGGGTCAAACTGGACATATACTATTCTGTCCACTCAATATCCATCTTCACAAGTCAAGGGTTATTGATTCGTTACCTCGCACTAACCCTTGACATCAGTCGCTATTTAAAAGTTGGGCTCGAGAAGAAGGATGACGCAATACGCTAAAATAAATCAGCCAATGGGATTTCTTGTTTCAGATGAAAGTTTGGTAAGGGAATAAACAGAAAGTAAAAAATGGCGTTCGTTGACGAAAAGATATGTGAAAAACATCAAATCGATCATTTGACTGAAAACCAAAAACTTTCGATATCATGTATCAGAGAAGAAAAAGATGTTTTTATTGGGACTAAAACCGGCAGTGGTAAATCGCTGTCTTACGAAGTTATTCCCATCATTTTGGAGGAAAATGCAGTGACGCTGATAGTCGCCCCACTTTTCAACATCATTGCGTGTTAAATTATTTCATAACGCAATCAATAATTAACATTTTTCGTCCTTTAATTGTTGTAGTTTATCATTTAGTTCATAGTCAATTTTAGACAACTTGTTTAATTTGTTAAAACATAGTCGACAAACGTACTTCGACAATCCATCATTTTCATTCGGCTCATACCCCAAAACCTCGTCTAATTGTTTTTTCAAGCAAAACGAACTCCCGAAAATCAATCGACGGTATCTGTCCTGTACTAATTGGCCACAAATTCTACACCATAATGCCGTCACCATGCGTGTTTACTGTTTAGTTTTGTTTTCGACCGATTATAAAAGCCGTTGTCTGATTGGTTTGCAGCTTCAGGCTGCAAACCAATCATATGCTTCTTCTCGAGCCCAACTTTTAAATAGCGACTGATGTCAAGGGTTAGTGCGAGGTAACGAATCAATAACCCTTGACTTGTGAAGATGCTCAATATCTTGATAACCCTTTTGTTTGACAGACATCAAACTTAGTACACTCGTACATCTTCAGGAGAAGATTACCCATATTGATTTTAAGGTCAAAAGTCAATAGTTGAACTGGACATAGTAATATATTGTCTCCTATATTTCAAAAATTATTTGCTTGATTGACACCAAACTTCGTACACGGGTACAGCATAAGGAGTAGATGACCCCTATTGATTGTTAGGTCACATGGTCAATTCACTCTTGACATAGGAAGATATTGTCTGCTTAATATTTTGAATTGATGATACTACTATCAATTTAATGATGTTTGTGTATAACCCTTTTCAATTTTGCACCATGGGGGGCATATGTGTTTTACAAACATCTCTTGTTTATTAATGAAAAGATATCAAGATTAAAAAATTAGGGAGATCATACTTTCTTATCAAATTATACATAGACTTGGTTTAGGATCTCCCAAAGTTAAGCGTCGGTTGTGCTCCCACCTTAAATCCGCCACTGTCATGAAAAGGATTTGCCTATAAACAAAAAGTATTTTATTGTGCGCGTTTCAGGTAACTCCACACTCTCACTGTTATCTGATAGAAGTATTTAAAGTGGATTAATTTCCATTTATTAGAGTTAAAACTAATTATCAAATAAAATATATAGGTAATCACCTATAGGTGTTTAGTAAACCATAAGTGAGAAAAGAATTAGATAGGTTACATGAGGAATATGTTTTGGTTCCAGCTGACAAAGCTTGTAACAACATTGTCCTTGTTTGTAAGGCTCATTATTACAAGCAAGGTGAAGATAACGAACAGTGATCAATCTCATAACTCCTACAAGTAATACAAAATAGATAGTTGGGCAAACACGGACCCCTGGACACACCAGAGGTGGGATCAGGTGCCTAGGAGGAGTAAGCATCCCCTGTTGACCGGTCACACCCGCCGTGAGCCCTATATCCTGATCAGGTAAACGGAGTTATCCGCAGTCAAAATCAGTGTGCCAAGAACGGCTTAACAATCGGTATGAAACACGTCAGACAGCATTTGACCCAATGCGAGGTTGTATTGACGAACTAGATCGTTATAACGACCATAGAATTTGCGAAATGCTGACTTCAATCGAGACTGTTGAAATCCCTGTACCATCAACTTGTTTGTCAGTAGCTTACCTCGATTTAAAAACTGACTATATCCAGAACAAGCTCTTGCATATCGAATCAGTTGAGATATATAAACACCATATGCAGGTGATAATGGAATATTGCTACACAAATATGGGAAGTTGACGATGGAGAAGCTGAAATAATCCCGTTTGTCATACAGTTGAGTTGTCAGTTTGCCGTTAATGTCTACTTTCAATAAAATATCTAAGTATGAAGCAGAAGTGGACGAGTCTGTGGTGTCCTTTATTTCGAGCTCACAGGGATATATCAAATCGACATATGAATGAAAGCTATCATTGTTAATAGACAAAACGTCATCGATATATCTAAAAGTCGAATTGAAGGTCACAGCGAGAGATTTTTTCTTCTCACGTAGAAGTTTTTGAATAAATTCTGCTGCATATGAATATAAAAACAGGTCAGATAAGAAAGGAGCACAATTCGTGCCCATGGGAATTCCAACAGACTGTTGGAAGACCTGATCATTAAAGACCACGAAGATATTGTCAATGAGGAACGTAAGCATATTTTTTATTTCAACTTCAGAGTACTTGTGCGTGGAATCAGAGTGGTGTTTAACAAAGTAAGTTTTTGAATGACTGATCATTAGATATGGATTTTTCCGTTTTTGTTGAAGAAGCAACTGTCTATGATGTCAAAAAGTCTAGTCTTTAATTTATCGCGAGGAATGGTCGTGTATAGTGTTGAAAAGTCATAGGTTTTAATGCTATTGATTTGGGGAAAATTCTGTGATTTCAAGTTTACTAAAAGTTCTTTAGAATTTTTTAGAATCCACATTTGATTAACACCACTTCTGGCATATGTAGTCGCACAGTAAGTTTGAATTTTCTCCTTCACAACTGTTAACATTTTCGTGAGGAGCAAAGATAGGGGCTTGGTAGAGCACTTACTGGATCCAGCAATGTATCTTTGTTTGTAAGGGTTTTTATGTAGTTTAGGAATCCAGTATAGGTACGGTAACTCATATTCATATACAACTGATTTTAAAAGAACTTTTGGTAATCGTAATTATACTCCAACTACCCTATCAAAAGATGAAATTCTTCAAAACCATGCTTCAATTTCAGACACATATCCCAGTCAATGGGTCGAATGGATATGAGTTACCGTACCTATACTGGATTTCTAAACTACATAAAAACCCTTACAAACAAAGATACATTGCTGGATCCAGTAAGTGCTGTACCAAGCCCCTATCTTTGCTCCTCACGAAACTATTCACAGCTGTGAAGGAGAAATTTCAAACTTACTGTGCCACTACATATGCCAGAAGTGGTGTAAATCAAATGTGAATTGTAAACAATTGTTAAGAACTTTTTAAGTAAACTTCAAATCGCAAAACTTTTCTCAAATCAACATCAAAATGCATGACTTTTCGACACTTTACACGACCATTCCTCACGATACATTAAAGACTAGATTTTTTGACATCATAGACAGCTGCTTCTTCAGCAACAATGAAAAACGGAAATATTCATATCTAGTGATCAGTCACCCAAAGAATTATTTTGTTAAACACAACTCTGATTCCACACAATACTCTGAAGTTGAAATAAAAATAGGCTAGAGTTTCTCATTGACAGTATATGATCTTTTGTGATCAGGTCTTTCAACAGTCTGTTGGAATTCCTATGGGCACGAATTGTGCTTCTTTGTTAGCTGACCTGTTTTTATACTCCTTTGAAGTAGAATTTATTCAAAAACTACGTGAGAAGAAATAAATCTCTTGCTATGGCCTTCAATTCGACATTTAGATATATCGACGACGTTTTATGTTAACAATGCTAAATTTCATACATCTGTCGATTCGATATATCCCTGTGAACTCGAAATAAAAGACACCACAGAGTCGTCCACGTCTGTTGCATACTTAGATGTTTTATTGAAAGTAGATATTAACGGCAAACTAACAACTGAACTTTATGACAAACGGGATTTCAGCTTCTCTATCGTAAACTTCCCATATTTATGTAGCAATATTCCATTCATCTTTACAAGTCAAGCGTTATTGATTCGATACCTCGCACTAACCCTTGTCGTCAGTGTTATCAAAAAGTTGGGCTTATTAGACCATTATGCAATCCACTTTAAATAAAACATTTGATGTTTTCCGCCACACTCTGCAATTTTTCAGTTATCTGGTGGCGCCCAGTTTTTATTGGTGGAAGAGAGAACCCAGATACAATGTACCTGGGAAGAGACCACCGATCTTCCGAAAGTAAACTGGGAAACTTTCTCACTTACCGGCGCGAGCGGGATTCGAACCCGCGCCGACAGAGGTGAGAGGCCGTGTGATTTTGAGCGCTACGGAGGCAATCACTGCATCTTGTTATGGTGTACATGGATACACATGATGCTATCTCAAACTTCTGTATTGATAAACACGCGCAATTGCAATAATTACACCACTAATTACGTTTATTGATAGTAGTTTGGAAACCTTTTTGCTTAAGACAATGTTGCTTAAACGATTGAAATAGCCATAACTGTAGGTATCAATACACGTGTTTCTATTTGAATGTCTTGCTTCGCGTTGTTATAAATAGAACCGCATTCTCATTGGTTGCCACTCTTATGTGGAAACAATCAGAACGAGGTCCAACGTTTTGAAAGTAACTGATGTCAAGGGTTAGTGCGAGGTAATGAATCAATAACCCTTGACTTGTGAAGGTGTATTCCATTATCACCTGCATATCCTTGGTGTTTATATCTCTCAGCTGATTCGATACGCAAGAGCTTGTTCTGCGTATGGTCAGTTTTTAAATCGAGGCAAGCTACCCACAAACAAGTTGATGGTGAAGGGGTTTCAACAGTCTTGTTTAAAGTCAGCATTTCGCAAATTCTTTTGTCGTTATAATGATCTAGTTTGCCAATACAACCTATCATTGTGTCAAATGCTGTCTGACGTGTTTCATACCGAGTATTAGACTGTTCTTGGCACACTGATTTTGACTACGGATAACTCCGTTTACCTGATCAAAATCTACGGCTCATGGCGGTTGTGACGGTCGACAGGGGATACTTACTCCTCCTAGGCACCCGATGTGATCCTACATCATGATTTACTGAATATCGATGAATATCTGTAAGCATAACAAAATCAAAGTACTGAAAAGCGCTAAGCTGACTTCATGCATTATGTAATGTTAATGAGCAGGAACAACAGTAAAATAACCTCACAACTAAATAATACATTTTCTGTAAGGAAATAACAAATATAGATTGGAAACAATGTCCTGAAACTTTTCAACATGGTGAAATATAAACTTTATATGGTGTTGTTAAACACAATGGTCACTATAATAACTTTGGTCCCACCCGGAACTAATACCCTATCATTGGATCATGAAATTTACAATTTTGCTAAAGGACATCTGCTCCTTTTAAACATCTATATTCAGAATACGCCAGTTTCGAGATACGTTCGAGTTATTTCCCTTTGAAGAACTCTCGTACATAGTAAGGCGCGAAACCACTTGTTTACATGCGGGAGAGGGACGAATATTCATCACTGCATAACTAAATATACTCAGTATTTTTTCATACGCTGTTTCATCACCTGAATTCAACTGATACACAAACTAAAATTTGTCAAGTTTGGTAGAAAATGTGAAATTAGTTGTAATGGTAGTTTTCGGTAAAAAGTGTTCAATTGTTATTACACAACTAACTTACTGTTGTGTTCCAGTTTAATAATATATGAAATATTTGTAGAATACAACTAAAATGAAACAAATCTATAGTTTGATACATACATGTATGTCAGATAATGATAGAAAGAAAGAAACAACAACTGGACAAAAAAGAAAAATACACATATCCACATACACTAACTAACAAGTGCCACAGATAGTCATGTCAAAACACACCAATAATGCAGGTCTATGAAACACTTTATATCCATTTCATCCATTCATCACCTCACCAGAAATCATTTAAATACATACATAAACATGCATCTGTATGACTTGTACTAGAGAATCCAGTGCATAATTATCTGTATATAGCAATCAAACAATGAAAGTGGAATTATTTTTTGTAATCCATAATGAAGTTGATTTCAATTCAAAATCAGGTTGGAGAGAATATGAATCCAAATAAGTCAGATATATACATGTACAGTTTATAACTGAAAACAAAATTTAGGAAGTTATTTAAAAAACGATGTTCATCATACATATGCAATATTGATAACTTTGAAATTGAATGCTGCGTTATATCAACAAGAGTGGAAGGAGTTCATTTTTAACATGAAAGTTAGTGCAAGAGGATATACTAAATCGAATATGATAAATTGGGCTAACATATATGCATAGATTTACAATTAGGCATTGTAGTGATCGTTTGTTATACGTAAATCTTTTTTTCCTTAAAAATCCCAAGAGTTTGTACACAGGTACATTAAACACTGTACTCATCAACATTTGTGTATTACACTTTTTGTTTAAAAGCTCATATTCATGTTGCAAAGTAAACTCACCTGTTTGTCTGAATGAGACATAATACACATTGCTATTGTTTGAATTTTATAAAACAGTTCTTTATAACCTTAGCAAAAAAATCAAAAGATTCGCAGCTTGTTTAGGAGTTCTAATTTGAAAAAAGAATAACAGAAGTGACTCGCAATAATTATATAATATTTACAATATGTAACTGTATAAGCTCAATGAGAATCCCAAGTTAGGCACTTATAAGTTACAAAAGTAATTTTCAAATGGTAATGTTGAAACCACTGTTAGAAATAAAGAAGAGGCATCTCGCCAAAAAACTAAATGCATTTTTATATGAAAAGATCGTTCAACGAAAACAAAATGTGGGCACAGGGAACAACGACAGTCAAACAATGACCCATTCCCCTCCTTCCTTGTATGTTTGATATTCGTAGGATTGGTTAACTATATATCGTTAACCGATTGGTGACTGTATTATCTGCCATAATACTATCCATCTCATTGCGATCCAGCCTGACCCTCCAACACCTCCCAAATGCACCAACATAGTGAAGTTGAAGTGTGTTGTAGTAACATACATATGCTCCATATGGGACGTATGGGTTGTCCCATGGTTTAAAAATAAATAAATAAGGACCATCGTGTACCAACACGTCTGATGACTGTGGTACTGTCTTTTGATGGCCGGACACATACATGTGGTCATATGTCATAAATCATAATGAAATAAAGAAGTAACTTATATTTATTAAAACTAAATAAAAAGTAAGAAATTAATAAAATAAATTATATTATACATTATAATGATCTAGTTGGTCAATACAACCTATCACTGGGTCAAATGCTGTCTGACGTGTTTCATACCGATTGTTAAGCCGTTCTTGGCACACTGATTTTGACTGCGGATAACTCCGTTTACCTGATCAGGATATAGGGATCACAGCGGATGTGACCAGTCGACGGGGGATGCTTACTTCTCCTAGGTACCTGATCCTATAGGAGTTATGAGATTTTAAACATTATATATGTCCATACATAAGAATTGGAGAATTCCATATGCTTACTCCTCCTTGGCACCTGATCCCACCTGCGGTGTGTCCATGTTTGCCCAACTATCTATTTTGTGTTGCTTGTAGGAGTTACGAGATTGATCACTGTTCGTTATCTTCACCTTTCATGTAGCATATACCTGTCATTGTCAATTGTTTGTTTGAAGTACAAACAAATTGAAAACACGATTACTTTTCATTGTGTGTAGCGTGCTGTTGACCGCAAACCATTTTACATCCATGCTTGACACAATGGCAATGTTTATCTAACATTTGTTTTAACCATGTGTGTTTCAGTAAACAGCCCTCGTAAAATTCCAGGCAGTGTTTTGAAGACTTGAAACCGGGGCATCGTCTTCCGTAAACGCAGACCAATACTTTTGTACCTTTTGTCTTTTCCCTCCCCCAAAATCATTATTTTCAGTCTCATTTTTGAAACTAAATAACGAAATCAAATTTGATTGTGTTGACGATGATTCTTAAGAATAACTTGGTCGTTTAGAAATAGTAAATTAAGCCTACGTTACACAGTTGCATCCTCTAAATTCCTGCATGTCCTACTTACATATGTAACCTATCGATAGATCAGGAACAATTCTTGGGTTTTTAAATATTACACATGTATATTCTATGGAGAAAAACCAACAACATTCGTACAAAATACTTAACATTCATACTTTACATGCAGTTCACTAACTCTAAATATCACCAAATTAACTTTATGCTTTGAAAGATTTCTTATATTAAATATATAGCATTAAACTCTGAACTATAAATGAAACAGATGTTTGTAAACACATATGCCCCCCCCCCCCTGGTGCAAAATTGAAAAGGGTTATACACATAGATCATTTAATTGAGAGTAGTATCATCAATTCAAAATATTGAGCAGACAATATTTTCCTATGTCAAGAGTGGATTGACCATGTGACCTAAAAATCAATAGGGGTCATCAACTGAAGATGTACTAGTGTACCAAGTTTGATGTCTGTCAAGCAAAGGGTTCTCAAGATATTGAACGGACAGTATATTCCTATGTCCAGTTTGACCTTTGACCATGTGACCTCAAAATCATTAGTAGTCATCTTCTCCTGAAGGTGTACCAAGTTTGATGTCTGTCAAGCAACGGATTCTCAAGATATTGAGCGGACAGTATATTCCTATGTCCAGTTTGACCATTGACCTTTGACCATGTGACCTCAAAATCAATAGGTGTCATTTTCTCCTGATGATGTACCAATGTACCAAGTTCGATGTCTGTCAAGCAAAGGGTTCTCAAGATATTGAGCGGACAGTATATTCCTACGTCCAGAGTAGATTGATCCTTGACCTTTAACCTTTTGACCTGAAAAACAATAGTGGTCCTCTTCTTTTCATAATCAACCCACATATGAAATATCATTACGATCAAGAGAATGGTTCTCAAGATATTGAGCGGACAACATGTGGTCTACCGACCGACCGACAGGTGCAAACCAACATGCCCCTCTTCTTTGAAGGGGGGCATAATAATAGATAACTATTACCAGTCTGCATAACCTTAAACAAAATTACTTCATACATGTAATTTACGTGCTTCAACTTTGACGGTGTGCGTAGGTATGGGGCGGACAGGTAAAAATGGTTTTATTAGGTATGTGAACACAACTCACACTCTCTTTCACTCTATCTCTAACCAGTCACGTGACATACCAACACAAAGGACATAAGACCTGAACAACAAGTAGGTGGATCCCAGATCCAACACCTGGCCACACATATATGATCGGTGGAGGTGTAATCAGTTACGAAATATCGTCCCTCTGAGACACCGATCTCTGTCCTTTGCTGTCAAAACATAATCGTGCACAATCTCTTTCTAGTTCACGGTCGAAGCGGATCAATTAATGTTTTTACTGTGTTGCACACAGTTTTGCTGTGTCGGACAAAATTTTTACTGAGTCGGAACAGCAGTCAAAACACAAATGGAAAACCCTCATGACTCGTGTATAGCTTAATGACGTGGCTTTTAATTATAGATTGCACCATGCAAAAGTATTGATTTTCTTGACCTCTAAGCGCTATGCGAAGGTACATTTAACAATGCAAAGGCACCCCAGCCAAAACGGTTTCATGTACAGATTCTTATTCATTTTTAGATTTTGAATTACTTAATTGTTACTTTAATTATTACAGACGAAGATTCAAACGGGAATTTTAACTGAGGAATGACCTGCTTCTCTGTCCCACTTTCCCCCAGAATGAGGACAAAAGATGTCACCTTTTTATACATATTTTATTCACTGTCCAACGAACTGTATTTCCGGGAAAATAAATGTCCCTGCGGATATGAATGTTATCCCCGTACTAGATCGGTTGCAAAATTACGACTACTTTAAACACGACTTCTTTACTACAGCGATGTATAAATTTGCCTATAGGTGGCGATAAACCGGAAACGTGATGACGAAAGCAAAATCCAACTGGCGACAATAAAGCACAGCTACGCTTTAACGCTTTAAAAAGGTTAGGAAAACATGCAATTCATGATATTTTTCTAAGTCCAAGAGCCATAATTTAGAGAAAAATGAATGGGTCATCGAGATAAAATTCGAACTTGGTCTCTAACATCTTATGGCAAAGCGATGTACCAAACATCAAATGAATATCTGCAAGCAAATAAAAAAAGTCCAGAAAACTGATTTGCAGGACTGACGGACAGACAGACAGACGGATGGAGCACAAACCTAAAGTCCCCTTAAATTTGGTCGGTAGGGGACTTTCAACTGAAAACAGAGTTATTGCCCTGGGATACAATATTTTGAAACATATCATTGATAATTCATATATAACTTAGACCTTTGATGTATTTCAT
Source organism: Ostrea edulis (assembly GCF_947568905.1). Lineage (NCBI taxonomy): Eukaryota > Metazoa > Mollusca > Bivalvia > Ostreida > Ostreidae > Ostrea > Ostrea edulis. Next base: position 69,917,872 of record NC_079165.1, on the reverse strand, counting down.
GTTGAACAAGATATTTTACAATAAGGATCGGAAAAGACTCCATCAAAATTTATGTTCGATCGTGCAAAACTCTAAATAAATCATTGATTTTCCAAATATGATGACGTCACATGAGGGTTGAATTACTTTAATTCCTTAATGTTCAATATCATAAAAGCCTAACATCTTAACAGTGCTGCGATGTTTAAAAAGAAAGTGGTATGGTCTTGATTGTTAGGGGAGTGCGTCCCCATCCCAAGTTACATTATACAAGATAAATGGGTTTTTTTCATTGTGCTCATCCAATCAAATTTCGTGTTACAAGTAAAATTACATTATAATTAGTTCACCAAAGCATGCTAGTTTTAAAAGTCTTTTGAGCTGTAGTTGTATTTACTTCTTTGAAGATGAAAGCTACATGTATTTAATGGCAATTGAATTTTATTTCAACCCAAATCCGCCAGAATGAACTACATTGTATAGTTTAGATGAAACTGCAGAGCACAAAAGCTTCGATTTTAAAACTTGGAGGTTTCCGAATGGTTTGTTTAACATAGTATTTGTGGTGCCCGTTTTACACTTGAACTCAAACCACATGCCTTAAATATATCACTTTTTGCAAAACTAACTTCAGGTAATTCTGGATTTTCATTACCTTCGTGACCTTCCTATGATTTTGAAATATGTTAAAACTGATTTTGAGATAGGCATGATCTGATTTACTAAAGCATGACCTATAATTAGTTTATTAGATTTTCAAAATCCAAATGGGGGTCATACATGTATAATACCCTTAATTTATTTTCTTCTTTAGTTATGGCTTGATAGTTTCTCCATCTTTCGCAGATCGGAGACTACAGGTTAATTCAAGGCGCCGTAGAAGCATTTCCCTTCCGATAAATTCTTGTATACTATTGGATCTTCATACGAATTTGTGTTCGTGGTTTTTACTTCATAAATAAATATCTCATTTATCTATCAATAAACCAATTTTTGGGAAACAGTGACCTTCAGATCTGTTTGGAACAGGACTTCAAACATGCATGCAGAAACTTACAATGTTGTGGTTAAACGTATGAAGTATACCAGTGCATACCTTAGATAATTTTCTATGCCATCATTTATAAGGAAATCAAATTATGTATTTAATAGGATTTTGTACATTTTGTTTTGATTTAGTATGACAAGCATCGCATTTTTTGACTTCGATAATTAAAGTTCATTTAAAACATTGATAATTCCAAAGATTTCTCTTTTTATACCCCCCGAACAAAGTTCTTTGGGGGGGGGGGGGTATATAGGAATCACTCTGTCTCTGTCTGTCTGTGCATATTCGTGTCCGGGCCATAACTTCTTTGTTCTTTGACAGAGGCATACCATATTTGGCACACAGGTGTATCACCATGAGACGATGTGTCGAGTATCTTCATCAACTCTATATAACCTTGACCCTAAGGTCAAAATTAAAGGTGTTTTTTTTTATACAATGGATTCATGTCCGGGCCTTAACTTCTTTGTTCTTTGACATAGGCATACCATATTTGACACATGAGACGATGTGTCGGGTACCTTCATGACCTCCATATGACCTTGACCTCAAGGTCAAAATTAAAGGTTTTTACAATGGATTCGTGTCGGGGCCATCACTTCTTTGTTCTTTGAAATAGACATACCATATTTGACACATGAGTATCACCATGAGACGATGTGTCGGGTACCTTCATGACCTCTATATGACCTTGAACTTTGACCTCAAGGTCAAAATTGATTATAGGGTTTTGACATATACATACGATAAGATATGGATGTATCACCATGAGACTGTGTCATGTACATTCATGACCTCTTTATGACCTTTGATCTCAAGGTCAAAATTATAGGTTTATACCATGGATTTGTGTTCGGACTATATCTTCCATTTTCTTCTACAAGGCATACCATATTTTACACTCAGGAAAGTCGTAATTTATACCTATTAACAACACCCTTTGGGAGATTGGAGTAAGCGGGGGGTATTCTTAGTGAGCATTGCTCACAGTACCTCTTGTTTTATTTTATTTCAGCTTAATTTAAGTCACCCTAGTCCCTTAATTTTCCATCAAATTTGATGTGGAATATATTTTGGGTAAGAAAGATTACATTTGTGAATTTCATAGTCATTGTACCCCAATGGGGTCAAGGACCTAAAAAAAATATTAATATCTTTAACAAGAGGCTCACATGCGTTGTCGGTCACCTGCGTACAATGCTTGGAATGAATTGAAAGTTTTAAAGAAAGAGTTTTTGAAAGTTTAAAGGGAAAGGCAACCCTAACTACATTGTTGCTTTTATGAATAAAGTATTACTTACTGATATCGTAAATGACAGTCTTAAACAACAAAAATCCTTGCTGATGATAAAATAGATTTAAAATTACCCGCCGCTAAGAGAGCGGCCATTGAAGGTTAATTTATGACGTCACACCATCGGTTCCGGTTTATTTCATCAGCAGCACTGTAAACATGACAAGTCACGAACAGTTAAGTTTGGAGCCGTATAGATTTGAGCCCGTTCTTTCGGAAGGAGAAATTGAGAAAAGAAGACGTCTAGTAGAGTCGCAGACCAGGCAGGCAGGTACACGTTGTTTCTTCATATAAATGTCTCCAACCTCAACTTCTCATTGCGCAAATGATGGATCTACAGTTAGCTCCTGAGCTTTTGAGCACAGCTGCGCAGGATGCTACAACTAAGTATTTACTGGTTCAATACATTATACTGATCCCATTGGTACAAACATATTACACATCTATTACTGAACCCTATCCAGTTGGGGAAAAAAATTGTGTCAATTCAAATTTCTGAAAGGGTTTTGCCGGGACTATATTTTGTGATGGAAGGATTGATTAATCAAAAATTTCTAAATCTGCGTGATATTGCAGTTTCTGGTTCATCTAATATATCTTCTATTTTTATTAATTTGGTTATCTTTTTCCAAATAGAACACCGATTCTTTAAAAAGTTTTTGTTTATTTACTCGACATTTTGTATAAACATTCAATATTTTCGGCAATAATTTAAAGATTTGGTCTCCAACCCCACTGTTTTAGTTCCATTTTAAATTTTAAGACACGACCTTGAAAATTATGTGAATTTGACATTACTCCTAATGTCTTTTTAAACTCTCAAATTTGATATCATAAATTTTTTCGTATATCAAGTGCAAAAAGGTCATTATCTATTTCCATTACTTGCATCAAACTTTTTTTTATCTGTAGTGTTAGAAGACATGATTATGTATCTATTTCATGTAATATTGATTTCTGTTGCTTATATTGTGTTGACACCAACAAACAAATCAAGTTTAATTGAATAAATTTTCAGTTCAAAATGGTCAATTTTTGAACACTGTAGCTCAATGACAAGCATTGCGATCCCAGTTTTTCTTTTCAGTCTCCCAATTCTCCTTCAACGTAGAAATTAAAAATACATTTCCCAAAAAATTGACATTACTCCAAATGTCAGGTGCGCACCTCTTTAGTCTTTATATAGTCTACTCTTTTCAGGTGACTTGGTAGGGTAAGGAATTTCGGGAAAAGAATTCACATCTCCCCTTCGCATTAGTGCAATTAATAGCTTGACAGGAAGGCATCAACCTATTTATTTGTAAAATCTTTGATGATCTTAGAATCTCATCAAACCGGACCAGACAATGTGACGTCAAAATTATTGGGTCTTGAATACAAGAGTTCAATATCATGTCAGCCTCTATAGATGGCGGGAATTCCAATTTTTAACGTTTTCAAATTAGTACTGAAGCTTATGTAGGCCGTACATCAACAGAATAGTATAACAAATTTGTATCATATGATTAATCCTATCATTTATCATGTAATTTTTTTCGGGGATGCCTTCCCTTTTAAATCTGAGGAGGATATAACTATTTGTATTCTGATATACATTTCTTTTTCATGTTCAGTGCAAATGCAAGGATAGTTTAAAATTATTAACAATTACAGCTGCTGTACTCAACCAATTTTCATAATAATCACTTTGGCCCCACATTGGAAACAAAATCCCTATTCCTGGGATCACGAAATTCACAATTTTTTGGTAAAGGACTACCTGCTCCCTTAAAACATTTATTCAGTTTCAATCTAATATCAATAGCATTAAAGAAGATGATATTTAAATGTTTTACACATAAACACAATATGCTAAGTTTGTCTCTGCCCTTGAGTCCGAACCTCTTAAAGGGACTGGTTCACGATTTTTGAACAAATTAGTTTTTATTTTTTATGTTTAATATTAAAAGTATAACTTATTTAATGTTGACAACCAAAATTTTAACCTTCTGAATGCAAGAATAAAAGCTATATATTAGCCTTAAATATGCGTTATGTAAACAAACACTCGAGTCTTTTTATGTATACAAACAAACAAGTGAAATATCAATGTTGTAATATAAAGCATCTTATTATTGCATAGTCGCAAATTTCAACCTTCCATAGGTTGTTTTTCTTTTCTTTTCTTTTTCTACATCTTTAAAGTGTAAAATAAAGAGTTACAGTAGATAACAGTCACCTATATGTATATGTGCTTCAACCAAGGAACAGTGCTGTGAACATATGATTGATTGATTAATGTTTTCCGCCACACTCAACAATCAGTGATCTGGTGGTGCCCAGTTTTTATTGTTGGAAGAGAGAACCCAGATACAATGTACCTGGGAAGAGATCACCGACCTTCCGAAAGTAAACTGGGAAACTTTCTCACTTACCGTCGCGTGCGGGATCTGAACCCGCGCCGACCAGAGGTGAGAGGCCGTGAGATTTTGAGCGCTATGCTCTAACCACTCGGCCACGGAGGTCCTTCGAACATATGATAGCGAATTAAATTTTCAAACATGTCAAATATCAAAGGCCTATGTCAAAAGTAAAAAACGTTGTGGTCCGGACAACGACAAAAAATGCAACGATGATTGTTACGCTAACTGCAATAAAGTAGCTCTATCCGATTTTTTTTATTCTGACGTTTTCGGGATAGGGCTACAATTCCACAGGATCTCTGTGATGGTGCAAAATAATTTTATGAATAACCGATAATAAGCTCCGTGTATTAGTCCCAAATGTTGTTTACACCGAAAGGAGTACCAACTTTGTGCTTGGGTATATCTAATAGATGTATTTTTCATTAAACGTCATGTACAGCATGCAAAATTCTTCGTCTGCTCCGCCAGGCTTGATATCGCGAGATCTCGTAGGTGGATCTACTGAAAAACCTAAACATTGAAAATCTGCGCGAAAATGTAGTTACTCGAGCCACTCCGACAAAGAAAGGGAAATCGTATGGTTGCAAAAAGAATTTACATTCTGCTGTTCGTTTTTTAACTTGATATTAAATCTAAACCTTTTTAATACCGACGAAATATCTTTCTCCTCCGTATTTGTCCATTGATGTAAATACTACCTTATTTAGCATATGCAAATAACTTGACAATCGGAAGTTGGAACTTCAGTACATCAAACATGGCGCACAAATATAAATTGAGAAATTGGAATAAATCGAAATTGTTGAAAACGGTAGAATAGAGCATCACAAATCGTACGTTGCAGGTTGTAAATTTATATATTGACTAATACACATAGAATATCATTTTATTTGTAGCTCCCCCCCCCCCCCCCAAAAAAAACCCAACTGGGAGAGGGCTACATTATTGAAGCTATAGTTACACCACCAAACATGATTTGGTCATTCCCGATTTTCGGGATGGCGGACAGCATCAACCATATACAATAGATTTACGTCCAATTATGGTGGGGTTTTTTCAGTTATATATCCGAATGTATTATAGCGATGTAGAATAAAATCATAGGGGGCTAGTACTCAATAGACTGTATGATACGTAATTCGCATAATTCTGTTACTTTTTTTTTTAAATATTAGCAAGTAGCCTAAATATTCAATAAGAAAATTACGCCTATATTTGATGCTTTTGTTTGGGCAATTATTGCACATGGTAAGCATACAAGGGTTTTGTTCGCAAACATCGTAGCAGAGCAGAGCACCCCTTGTTTAGTGGCGGATTGTTCCATCTGGCTCTGCAAGGCCGTGTTCATAGACAGCAAGATCGCCTCTGTAGTCGTACCTGTAAACACGTGCTTTAATTTAAATGTTGATATATAGTCCAGTCATGTTATGGTGTAAAGTGATGCAACTTTAAGTTATGCATTAACTTATTGTTCGGGGATATGTTAGTTGAAGGCGCATGGACACGATTTAAGCTGAAAATTTTAAAATCTTATTTTTACATTTCTATTGTATACAATGCTTAACTAAAGAATTTTCTAATGGTCAATCAAAATAAGAATATCATTTCTTGAGTTACAAGTGAGATATAGCACTCACAATTCTTTGTTATGTAAACAAAACTCGTGCCATGTATTTGTGTACATGTAGGGCAAACATATTGATCAAAACTAGTTTGAATTTAGGTTCATGGTTTGAAAATAGTTTTTCATTAAGGTCGAACCCGGTTTGATGGTTTAATTAATGGTTTGGCACTAATTGGAAAGTTTCAGTTTAAAAGAAAACATTAAAAATAGCTAGACTACATGTAACATATAACACTTTTTATACGGGGTACCTGTAAAGTGCGAAACGAAACGAAACGAAATCTACCGAAACGAAACGAAATCTACCGAAACGAACGAAATCTACCGAAACGAAACGAAATCTACCGAAACGAAACGAAACCCACCGAAACGAAACGAAACCTACCGAAACGAAACAGATTGTATAATCGAACTCTTTTAATTATAATAATTAAAAATGGTATCTCAGGCCCCTGTTAAAGTTTATACATATAAATAAAATTCGCCTCCCCTTTGATGTAGGCTTTCGGCTTGACTGATACAAAGTTTTAAAAGTTGGAAAGGGGGGGGGGTTAAGCACAAAGCACATAAATACCATGTGCAATTAGCTTCGGATCCATAAATTTCAGAACGGAAGGTTACAGTCTCACAGGTCAGAGGTCTGGGGAAACACACTAAACGAGGGATGGGGTCGTCGGCGTTGGATCCGCTTTTGGGCATAAATACATGTTTCAGTATTTTTGTTCTAAAGACAAATATATGTATACATGTGGATATTGTGTATTTGTATGTAGTATATCAAACGGTGGATTCTGAACATGTCCTCCCGTTCTCTTTGTGATTTCTGCTTAAAATTCCCTTGTTCATAAGCCTTTTCAGTTTACAAAATGCCGACCTCCTCCTAATATTATTGCATTAAAAAAATTCCGTTTTCCGTCCCGTTTTCAATTCCCCGTCTTAGCAACACCCCAAATGTCAATCTCTCACCAGAGGGCGTATTACGCTACGCTACAACGATAACTCTGGGTAGAGATTGCCCAAATGTATAGAGTTTTTCCATTATTGAAAGTACTCGCACCTCAGCAGTTAGAGATAAAATAAGAGGTTAAAAGCTCTTCCTGCTTTCAATTTTCTCAGACACCAGCTTCTTCAAACAATGTATCTATGCCCAAAGGCGGATCCAACGTCGGCGACCCCACCCCTCGTATAGTGTGTTTCCCCAGATCTCTGAGACTGTAACCTTCGGTTCTGAAATTTATGGATCCGAAATTAATTGTACATGTCATTTAATCAACTACGGATATGTACTTTGTGCTTACCCCCCCCCCCCCCCCCTTTCCAACTTTTAAAACTTTGTAACAGTCAAGCCGAAAGCCTACATCAAAGGGGAGGCGAATTTTATTTATATGTTGTAACTTTCACAGGGGCCCAAAGATACCATTTTTAATTATTATAATTAAAAGAGTTCGGTTATACAATCTGTTTCGTTTCGTTTTGGTAGGTTTCGTTTCGTTTCGGTGGGTTTCGTTTCGTTTCGGTAGGTTTCGTTTCGTTTCGGTATATTTCGTTTCGTTTGATTTCGTTTCGTTTCGATTTCGTTTCGCACTTTACAGGTACCCTTTTTATACGTACCTATTCGATTTATTCTTACAATCACTCAGAAGAAGATATTTCTTCAACTTTTTTCATTTGCACATGTTGCGTGAGAGTGTAAATATATGCCCATGCTCAGTTCTACATGTAGCTATACTCATTTTAAAAAGGCGACAAAGGTATGTTATAATGTCTGAATTAATTTCAATGAATTTTTCACTGCAAGGATGATCAGTAAATTACTAACTAAGATCAAACTGTTGGAGACAAGTGCTGGAATCCAGTATAAAAACTTCTGGACCGGGTTGCTCAAAACCTTGGTTAAGCTTAACCAGTGGTTAAACACCTTGTCCACCGGTTAACTTTTAGCCATTGGTTAAATTCTGTTGCTCAAACGTTAACCAGTGGTTAAATTGCCTAACCAATGATTAAATATTGACCAAAGTTAACCAATCTGCAGAGGTGGGTTAAGTCATTTAACCAGTGGTTAAACATGACTGCTTGCTTGCTTTTTACAACATTAAGAAAACTTATAATTATAATGTAATTCAATGCATCTCTTTCTTTAAAAACATGAATCAAATTTAAAGATTTAACAAATTCGTAAACAGGATACATAGGTGCAGTCACCGGGGTAGGGAAGGGGGGGGGGTCATGGGGGAAGGGTAAATTAAGCCCCTTCACCCCTAAGTATACTGCCGCAGTGCACCACTTCCTACCATCCCTTTAATGATTGTAACCCCCCCCCCCATACGCTAAATTCAGATGTTTATTTATATACCCATTTCATTCATCTTATTAAATGGAATTGAAGTTAAAAAACATCGAATTCAGTCTATTAAAATTTATGCAAATTATTTCTCTACTGTCGAGATTGAATCAATTGTATGAGGACCCAAATACTACAGGAGCTAATTCTTAGATTACAGTGACCTTCAAATTGTGGGTCAATGTGAAGGTCACTGTAATCTATCGACTTGTGTTAGCTATTCCAACATTATCATGTACGTGTACAGATTATTATACCCCCCGCAACAAGTTGTGGGGGGTATACTGGAATCGGGTTGTCCGTCTGTAGACGCAATGGTTTCCGGGCTCTAAAGCATTATCCTTTCCACCTACCGTCACCATATCATATATATGGACTACCCATGGGATGAAGATGTTCCCTATCGATTTTGGGGTCCAAAGGTCAAGCGCACTGGACATCGAAGTAGCAATATGGTTTCCGGGCTCTAAAGCGTTATCCTTTCCACCTACAGTCACCATATCATACATATGGACTACCCATGGGATGAAGATGTTCCCTATCGATTTTGGGGTCAAAAGGTCAAAGGTCACGCGCACTGGACATCGAAGTAGCAATGTGGTTCGGTTTGTCATGCCATTTGTTTTTTACACTCAGAAAAGAGGTAGTTTATACCTATTACCAACACCCTTTGGGAGATTGGGGTAAGCGGGGGGTATTCTTAGTGAGCATTGCTCACAGTACCTCTTGTTTTAATTATGCCTACTTTATGTGATGCCTTCACTGAAACTTTGTATTGTTGGATTAAAAGTTACAACTTCGTGTTAGGTCTACCAGAGGAAAAACAATTTAGAAGCCGGTTTGCAAATGAAATACTCAACTTGCAAATTTCCTCTGACTAAAATGTATTTCAATTCTCAGTATTTGTATTAGGAAAAGTGCATTTTGGTTTACTTGAGTTTAAATAATACAATAATGTAGGCCTACCGTGAATACCGAGACCTCCATCCTCAACTCCTCCTGAAATCCCGAAGAATAAAGTCCCGGTGGATCTAAAAAAAATTCTGAGGGTCGAGTGACAAAGGAGGTGTACCCCCTCCAGTCTATATTCAGTGAGTTTTCTGCATACAGTTTCTTCTCCTTTTGCTTTCAAACAAGGATTCCTGTACATCTCTTTCACATTCTCAACTGTTTACCCCCCCCCCTTTTTTTTTTCCTTTTCGAGTTTACGGCCTCGGTTGACTTCAGAATATAACTTGTACAACTAAGAATAGTGTTTCATTAGGTGAAAAGTTCTCTGTCCGCTTCATTAACATTTGCAGCAACCATTATTGTTGATATGCTCAGACGACCATTGTTGAATTATGGGATACTAACCACTGGTTAAATATACTTGACCGTTGGCTATTAAGCCCTAGGGCTAAACCCACTTTGAGCAACATAATTTTGACCAGTGGTTACTTACCCAGTGGATAGTAAATGTAACCAGTGGTTAGCTTAACCACTGGTTAAATTTAACCAAGGTTTTGAGCAACCCAGTCCTGCAGTCACGATGTTGAACAGAGTTACAAAAGCCGAAACCGCACCCAGAGTACGTGGTTTCAAGTTTTCCAGCAACTAGTTTAGTTTAAGACCGATAAACGGAGAAGAAAAATTATTTTGGTTTGACATTGGTTCAAAACCGGCTTTGAAAATAAATGGAAAGTTTCAACAACCTAAACTGGTTTCTCTGCAATAAAAACGCTTATAGATTGCTTCATAGAAAATAGCATGTTTAAAACGAAATGATATGTGTCAAACACTAGAAACTGTGTAATTGTGTTCAGAATTAACTTGTAAATTGTAAAACTCTGCTGTAAACAAAACATTTACTAGTATATTTAACTTATGCAAACAGAAAACACAAAGCGAGCCTTGTTTATATCACAAAGAATTGTGAGCTCTGAATCCCGTGGGGATCCAGGTTGGAATAGGTTCTCAGTACCCCTTGCTTGTCGTAAGAGGCGACTAAATGGGGCGGTCCTTCGGATGAGACCGCATATACCGAGGTCTCATGTCGCAGCAGGTTTCGTACGATAAAGATCCCTCCCTGCTCAATGGCTATAAGCGCCGAACATAGGCCTAAATTTTGCAGCCTTTCACCGGCAGTTGTGACGTCTCCATATGAGTGAGATATTCTCGAGAGGGACGTAAAATAATATTCAATCAATTATGAGCTCTGTATCTCTTGTAACTCGATAACTGACATTCAAATTTTTGATGACCATTAGAAATACCTTACAGATGGAAAGATAAAATGTAAAAAAAAAAAAAAAAAAAAAAAAAAAAAAATCAGCTCAAATCGTGTCCATGCCCCCTTAAGTTTTTGCTTAATAGTTGATGATTTTAATCAATATGTACATTTTTTATAGTTTTGTTGGAGGAGAAAACCCACCTGATGTTGAGTTAAAATATTATACAAGTACAGTGATCAAATTAATATTTTCTTTGTAAAGACAGACATTGTTTTTCATGACAAAAATGTCGTGAACATGTCATGCACAAAATCCCCCATGGAGATTTTTAAAAGTTGGTATGTGTGCGCAATTATGAAGAGCATATAACCCTCTACTTTACATTAGGGATTCTAGCTCTAGGGCAGAGCGAAATAGGTAAAAGAATAACGATACATTTTATCTGGTAAAATCATACTCTACTTCACTACATTGTGACGAAAAAAACTGTATGTATGGGTGTGAAGATAGTGAAAGTTATGGCCCCTGGACTAATTGCTAAGACATTAGGAAACGCCAATCACAGCCAAATTACCGTACATGAATTTTTGGCAATGCTCTTTACCTCTTTGATATTGAAAAAACCTGATCTTGAAAGCGAAAGACAAACAATTTTTATGAAAGACAAGAGCCCAATGAGCCACATACATGTACATGTAGCTCACCTGAGTCACCTTGACCCAGATTTATTTATATACTATTCATATGTAAAACTTTAATCAGGCATAGGCCTAAATTTTGCAGCCTTTCACCGGCAAACGTGACGTCTCCATTATGGAGCTGCCAACATTATGAAATGGAAAATAGTAAGGCGAGGCCCCCTGCCGCTGGAGATCTTTTATGAATAAAGATATAACCTGAGCAATTTTAGGCATATTTCAAATCCAGATTTAATGAATTTAGACATACTAATTGTTATGCATTTTACAACTGCAGAAGGTCAAATACATCTTTTATTGATTTTATTTTCTTGGGCATATGAGAGAAATATTCTTGAGAAGGACATTAAACAATATTCAATCAATCAATTCAACCTAACCCCGTGACCATGATTTTAACAAACCTGAATCTGCACTATGTCAGGACCTGAGCTTTCAAGTAAATTTGAATTTTCTGACCCTGTGGTTCTTGAGAAGATTTTCTTGTATATATTCGCACGTACAATTTTGATCCCCTACTGTGGCCTACCCGGGGCCCATGATTTTAGCAAACGTAAATTTGCACTCTTTCAAGAAACTGCCATGTATATTTGAACTTATCGGGCCCAGTGGTTCTTGAGAAGAGTTTTAAAGATTTCCTCAGATATTCGCACATAAAACTTTGATCCCTATTGTGGTCCCACCCTAGCCCCGGGGTCATGATTTTAATAAACTTGAATCTACACCATGTCAGGAAGCTGCCATGTAATTTTAAACTTTTCTGGACCAGTGGTTCTTGAGATTGATTGATTGATTGATGTTTTCCGCCACACTCAACAATTTTTCAGTTATATGGTGGCGCCCAGTTTTTATTGGTGGAAGAGAGAACCCAGATACAATGTACCTGGGAAGAGACCATGACCTTCCGCAAGTAAACTGGGGAACTTTCTCATTTACCGGCGCGAGCGGGATTCGAACCCGCGCCGAGTAGAGGTGAGAGGCCGTGCAATTTTGAGCGCAATGTTCTAACCACTACGCCACGGAGGCCGAAGATGCTTAAAGATTTTTCCTATATATTTGCATGTAAAACTTTGATCCCATATCGTACCCCCCCCTACCCCCGAGGGGGGACACGATTTTAACAAGAGGCCCATGGGCATATACATTCTGATGCATTGTAGAACAGGCAAAAATTCTCACTAACCAAGATTCATCAATTAACAAGGTTTTAAAGACCTACATGTATCACATGATAGTGTATGAAGGGGGTATCATACAGTACACTATTAGATTAGGCAATCAAAATAATTACAAAATGAAGTTACTTAACCTACGTGCATATCTGGGTAGTACATATTTCTCTTCTACATGGATTTTTTCAAGGGACATAGAGACGGTTGGGGTGCTAAATACCGAATTTACTATGCATACAATTAGTACAAGGGGATCGCAGCCGTCAAATTCCAAAAGAAGGCCACAGTGACCTCCTTTTTGGTCGACACACTCCAAAGACTCAAGATGCATCAACTGACAAAGTTTGATAATTGAAGTCAAATAGTATCTGAAATATTCAGATATAAACGTCAAATTCCAAAAGTAGATCACAGTGACCTACTTTTTTTGTCGACACACTCTGAAGACTCAAGACCCATCAACTGACAAAGTTTGATGATTGTAAGTCAAATAGTATCTGAAATATTCAAATATAGCCATCAAAATCCAAAAATAGGTCACGGTGACCTACTTTTTAGTCAACACACTCTGAAGACTCAACATGCATCAACTGACAAAGTTTGATAATTGTAAGTCAAATAGTATCTGAAATATTAATTATAGCCGTCAAATTCCAAAAGTAGGCCACGGTGACCTACTTTTTGGTCAACAAACTATGAAGACTCAAGATGCATCAACTGACAAAGTTTGATGATCCTAGCTTTCATAGTGTCCAAAATATGCATCTAAAATTGAAAATGTGAAATTTGAATGTCTGCAAAATTCAAAAAGTAGGTCACTGTGACCTACTTTTTAAAAAAAAAATAAACCTTTAGATCTTGGCATTTAACCTACTTTTTAAAATAATGACATTGGGCATAACTTTTAAATGGTAAATATTAGAGCTTTCATATTGCACCTGAGCATTTCTTGTGACAAGATCTTTCCAAATACCAAGATATTTGTCCTTATGACTTTGGCCATCTTTGGAATTTGCCATTATTGGGGGCATTTGTGTTTCACAAACACATCTTGTGATTATCTCCCGTTTGAAGGACGCAAACAAATTTGAACCCCCTTCTCCTAAGAATGATTTGTACCAAGATTTATTAAAATTGGCCTGCTGGTTCTGGAGACGAAGATTTTCAAAGTTTGTCATTGAAACAAAACTTGAATTCTCTTCACCCAAGGATGATTTGTGCCAAGTTTGGTTGAAATTGGCCAAGTGTTTCTGGAGAAGATGAAAATGTGAAAAGTTTACAACAACGACGCTAACGACAGACAACGGGAAATTTTGATCAGAAAAATTCGCTTGAAACCGTCGGCTCGGGTGAGCTAAATACGCACACAATTAACAACTTTTTTAAGCTATCCATTGAAGAGTTGTTACATGTTAACGTTAACGCCATTGGGTCTCTTGTTTATTTTGACACTGTAATACCAATATCATAAAATATACTTTTAATAGAATGTCTATGAGGTTTTGTGAGTTCTACAGTTATCTGTCGGAAAACAGTTGGTGTGTGCATAGTAGAAACTCTTGTGATCTTGAGCTTTTTACATGAAATACAACTGCAACAGAGATCTCCTACCAGTCATTGTAAAATTCTACTGTTCATTATGCCGATCTTTTCTCACTATATAGACGTCAATTCAAGCCCGCTTGGTCCAAATGTGAATTCACAGCAAATCACTAAACACTCTTTTCCTTGCACTTGTGCAGATTCGCTTCCCGTCCGAATATTTTAGTGAAAATTTTAAAACAAACATGGGCGATATATGGATGTAGAAGTATTCAATATAAATTTTTATTAAATATGATATATGCGTCTCCAAACTTTATAAAACCTAACCATAAGATATACCAAGTCTGTCTAATTTTTATTAATGTCACATATTTCCTTTTTGATGATTATACAAGACATTGATCTTCATTTTAGATTTATGAAATGAAAATTATCACAAAGTCAAGCGCGATTAATTAATGCAGACAGTCTGCAGATGACGAGACAGGAGAACGACCTGTTATAAACTGCCACAACTTCATCAAAACATCATTAAATCTGAACTTTTGACTTTTTAATTTATATGACAAAAAGGTAAGATTTTCTGGGATGATAAAAACAAAATTAACAATATAAATGCACTGACCTCTTGTATTTCTTGGTTTATACATGATGTACCATCAACACAGATCTGTTCATCACAACCATGGTGTTCGCTATACAGAGACCTTACTTAATGAAAAATGATTCTCAATGTGTGTCTGGGTATATTATGTAAAGCAATAGTTCCAAGTAAATTAGGACAGTTTTCTATGTTAATGAAAAATAGATAATTTTAAAAGTCACAGGTGTCTATGATAGAACAAAATGACCCCGTCACAGAAGCATGTCCTAAACAAGATTTGATTATAATCCGCCGATTATAAAGTCTCCGAAAGTAATGGCTGTATAAAAGTGGGCTTAATCTGAATTCTACTATTTCCCCACATATCAATAAATCCATACCAATTTTAATTCCATTTAAAATATCTAGATCACAAAGACCTTAATTTTGAAAATTTTCACAAAAAATCCGTTTGTTTCGTTGAGTAAAACTGGCGAGATGTTGCTAAAACGCGGAACGGAAAACAGAACGGAACGTAATTTAAGAATTAGAAGGATTGATGTAGCTACATGTAAGATAATACCAAAACTCGGGGAATTATGTTTTATTTAAATTAAAATCATTTTTTTTAGCAATTTGTAAGTGGTAAAACAATTTTATCTAAAAATTCTGCACCACCAAGTCTTTAAGCTAAATTAAATGTTTGTATTAAGAGTTTACAAAACATTTTACAAGAGTTATGGAATATTTCAGTATTGACAGGTGTTAGCGAGTAGCGACACTTATGAGTAAAGAAGGTCTCTGCTTGCCTTTTACATGTACCTTTTTCATATACATGTTTTATGAAATAAATTTTAATTCCTCTTACTTCACCTAAGTTGTTATTCAATGATTCTGTTTCAATTTAGGTTTTTCCCCTGCTGTATATCTTCGGGTTCAACACTAATCCGCAGGATACCGGTACATGCATGAACGTTCGCTTTACATATGTTGATCCCAAATGAAGCTATCCTTTAATACACACCAGACCCGTTCACTTTAAAATTTCATGTGATTCATGAATGTATATTTTAATAGGAGTAGAACTAAAATCAAATTCAAATATCTAGTTCGATTAAAAGCAAGTTCGATTTAAAAAGACTTTCTTTGGGGAAAATTGTTGATTTTTAAAAAAAATAATTTTTAATGTTGTTTTCGGGGATGGATGGGTTGAAATCTTTTCCTACGTTGGCAGTCAGACGCAGTAAAGTTATAAATGAAAGTGGTTAAATTATAATTCGATTAAAACCAAGTTCGATTTAAAAAGACTTTCTTTGGGGGGAAATTGTTGATAATTTGAAAATCCTTTTCAATCTTGTTTTCGGGGGTGAATGGGTTAAAAACCTAAAATGTTTTCCTAAGTTGGCAGCCAGACGCAGTAAATTAAGAAATTTTGAACGCGGTTAAATTTTGATTATTGTCTTTTTCAGTATATTCATTTTATTTTATGTATTTTTGTGAAACAACATACTGTCACAACGAAGGAAGGGGTTCAGAATATGGCAAAACCAGGAAAAGGGGATGGTAGGTATTCACAGGCGCTTGCCAGTACTTTTCATGATAAGTTATAATGGTTGTTGATTGATTATTGTTTAACGTCCATCTCGAGAATATCTCACTCACATGGAGACGTCACAACTGCCGGTGAAGGGCCGCAAAATTTAGGCCTAATCTCGGCGCTTACGGCCATTGAGCAGGGAGGGATCTTTATCGTCCCACACCTGCTGTGACACGGGACCTTCGTTTTTGCGGTCTCATCCAAAGGACCGCCCCATTTAGTCGCCTCTTACGACAAGCAAGGGGTACTGAGGACCTATTCTAAACCGGATCCCCTCGGGATTATATTGGTTGTAAAATACATATGAATTAGTATTTTAAGGTATATGAAGCGGTGAATTCTGAGGATGACTTTCCGTTCTCTCTGTAATTTCTGTTTCCCTTGTTCATAGTAAGCCTTTTGATTTTACAAAATGCCTACATCATAAATATACTCCTTTCCGTTCCGCATTTTAGCAACAACCAAACTTGCTTCAGTCGACCTTAATTCTCGATTTTTAGGTCACAACATCCTTTCATAATTTCTGAAGATCCCATGTCAACTGTATGACAGAAAGGTCAGACTTTGTAAGATGAGAAAAATAATTAGCACTACAAATGCACTGACCTCCTCTATTTCTTGTTTATGACCATTGATGCAGACCTGTTGATCACAACCATGATGTTTAAGTCTGTTATATGTAATGAAAAGTTAATCTCAATGTTTCTGGGTATGTTTTGTAAAGCATTATTTATTAGTGAAGTTCTAGGTAATTTAGGACAGTTTTCTATGTCAATGAAAAATAGATATAATTTTGAAAGTCACAGGTCTCTCGGATATAATATCAAAAAATGCAGGCCCCATATATGTCGCGGTTATCGTTGGCACGGTAAAGAATCCACAGTAACATGTACAACCGAAAGCGCCATGCATAAGTCTAATTTGAGGCACTTTACTTAAATCTCGTGACATCTTTACATGAGTGAAAAATTCTTGAAATGGACATAAAGCAACATTCAAACAAACTTCGTGAGGGTTCTTTAATGTGCCAAGTTGCCAACGCCTGCCGCGACACAGGGCCTCCCTTCTTTAAAAGGTCATCTCCGAAAGACCCGTGATTCTAACTTCTAAATACATGTACCAAGCGTTTGGCGAAGGAGCAATCGCTACCCATGTTTACCTCTTGAATTTTACGCGGTATGGCATGAGCGGGGCTCGATCTCCCGGTTACGAAGCGAACGCTCTACCATTGAGCTAACGCAACCTACAATGTGCATGATCCTTAGTCGAGATTAATTACAAATGTATGCGGGCTTTGTCCACACACATGTCATTTCTTTGTATTGTTTAGTTTGCCATGTTTATGTCCTCTTTGATAAAGAAGCGGGCATATTGTTTTGCACCTGTCGGTCGGTTTGTAGACTAAGAGTTGTCCCACCAGTATCTAAAGAACTATTTGCTTGACAGTTACGAAACTTGGTACAGTGATTCATTATTGTGCTCCATTCTTTACTGACCTGTTTGTGTAGTCTTGTAAGACAGAATTTATTCAAATTCTTCTAAATGAGAAACTCTTGCTGTGGCTTTCAACTCGATATTTAAATATATCAAAACCGTTTTATCTATTAACAATACTCATTTTTATTCATGTGTCAATCCGATATAGCGCATTGAACTCCAAACGACAGCACAGTCTTCCATATCTGTGTCATATTTGGATATTTTATAAAACATTGAAACTAACACCACTTTGACATACGAGATCACTTTGGCTTCTCCATCATCAACATTCCATATGCACATATATATACTAGCGTAAAAAAGAAACTGTGTAGTTTAGCAGTTTTTATTTATAGATTCCGATACAAAGTATTATGTTGCATTATGTATATCATTATTTTATATATAAAAAAAAAAGTACTGTCTTTCAATTCAAACTATGTCCATTATGGTTGATACGAACAGCTACTGAAAATAAGGGGGTGGGGTAAAAACAGCTTCAGGAGTTTAATAGCGTGTATGACCGCCGTTTGCACCGATGTATTCTTTACACTTACGATGTATGGAATCAGGTTAAGCAGAAATGCCTGGGGAATGTTCCACCATATGCGCAATAAAGTACAACACAAAGCGTCCAACGTAGCAGGGGGAAGGGGTGGCTCTTGGCGTAGTCGTCGGTCCATTTCATGCCAAACGTATTCTATAGGCGATCGATAAATCCGGTGACATCGCAGACCAGGGTAGCACATTCACGTTTTGTTGCTGTAGATAGTCACTAACAACGTGTGCGGTCGTGCGTTGTCCTGCTGCAGAATGACGTTACGCCGGTTGTTGTGATTGAATAGTGAATTAGTGGTGTGCTGCGTACTATTTCGAAACGATAGCTTACGCCGGTTAAATTGCCACCCACTATCACCGAAGGGGTCTTTTCATGTGTTGTAATTTCACCCTAAACCATAACGAACTGCCCGCCGAATTGGCGATGAATAACGCAGGCGTCAATGTAACGTTCTCCGGCACGATGGTAAGCCCGAAACACGACCGTCACTGCTGTCGAGATTTCGTCCATAAACAGAACTTCCGCTCAAGCTATATTGTTAAAACGAAGATACCCCCTACGCCACGCTAACCTCGCAACACTGACGCCAGGGCAGAACAGGAGTCGAGGGCGGATGTTGACCCCTCGCAATCTGTTCCTTACGGTACGTAGGATTTATCCGTCGATGCCCAAGGATGCTTCTAGCGGTCAAAAAAGCTAATTGGAATCGATTAAATAAATGCTACGTCCGAATATACCTATCTTGTCGACATGACGTCACACGCGGGCGTCCTAATCGTGGGCGGTCCCAGTGCCAGTTTGCTGATATTGGCTCCATACAGCACTTACAGTCGTGATATGAACTCCAAATTGCCTTACCACATTGCTTTGAGACATCACAGCTTCCGAAATCCCAACAGCACGCAAACGATCATTTTCAATCATGCGAGGCATCTCTCAATCAAACTTTCATACCAAACACCAATGTTTTTCTCTTTCAATACAGAAATTCTAATCGATTACAAACAACGTGTCGCTTAGGCTTGAAACTCCAGGAAAGCATGTTGTAGCCATCAAGGCGAATCGAACGCGATATTTAACCAATTAAGTAATCAAACACGCGTTTGGTATATTAAACTATGCTGTTAAGAATAATAATAATACCATATTTATATAGCACCCTTTTCGTACACTATATACGCTCAAATGTGCTTTACAATGCATATATACCTTACAACATAATGTTATACACATAATACATAGAAAATAAATAAAAGATTAAAAAGCAATGATATAAAAGGCGCTATCACATGTAAACAGTCCGTAGCTGTACCTATCCTGATTGTACATATAAAACATGAAAACACAAGATACCATAAATATATTAGATAAGAATAAACATCAGTTTCAGGGCGTATTAAAATAACAATAATAATGAAAGAATAAAGAGAGATCAAATAATACTTTTTTATGTTTTTATTTAACTTTTAAGTATACGCAGTTTCTTTTTTTCCCGAGGGTATATGTACATAGCAATATTCAATTATCACCTGCATGTAGTATACTTCTCAACTGATTCGATACGCAAGAGCATTTTTGAGTAAGATCATTTTTAAATCGAGACATCTACTGACTAAAAAGTTGATGTTACAAGTGTTTAAAGAGCCTCGTTTAAAGTCAACATTTCACAAAATATATGATCTTTATAATGATTGCAAATATAACTGTCGCGTGGTCGAATGCTGTTTGACGGGTTTCACGCCAATTGTTAGGTCGTTATTTACAAAGAGACTGATTTTGACTACAGATTACTCCGTTTAGCTGATCAAGATATAGGGTTCACGGAAGGTGTGACTGTTCAAATGGAATGCTTACTCCTATGCACCTGATCCCGCCTCTGGTATGTCCAGGGGTCCGTGTTTGCCTTTCACTTAATTTTGTGTTCTTCATGGATTTATAGATTGATCGCTGTTCGTTGTCCTCACTTGTTCGTTTTGATAGAGAGGATGAAATGCATTAGAAAGTGAATACACTGGAGAAAATTCGCCATTACATAAACGAGTCACCCTCTTTGAGCAGAAAATTTCATGACTTGAATGATTCTTCGTTTACTCGCAGTAACACATGTTTGAAGAATTTTCACCTGAAGCCTAGAGAATAGAGAAAGGGGAAATGGTTTATTACCCTTTTTATTCCAGACACTGACTTGAAAGCATTGTATTCCAGTTTATACCTCATCATTGTTACCACCGAAACTTCAGTTTAAAGAACTGTTTGTAGACACAAATACTGTTGAAATATCTGGGTGGTTTTGATTCACAGAATTAGATATACATGTAATATCAACCCAATATATCCACAGGCAGTCAGTAACAAACCTAATAAATACATGGAATGGTGTATAACCAGGTGTGACGTAACAATTTAGTTAAAGTAGTATCCCAGGTATATACAAGACATGGTAAAGTCCGGATACCTACTGATAGAGTAAAACATATCTGAATATGCAAATTATATATATATATATATATATATATATATATATATATATATAACTGGCGAAAATTGTCATTTTGGGCGAAATAATACACGCTATTTGGATGTATTCAATACATTCATTATATAAAATGTTATGCGTCACTAAACTTTTTAAAGTCTGATCATAAAATGCGAACGTCTGATGTTCATGCATATTATTATGAATTTGGTTTTATAATCACGATAGGGATTGTTCTTCGGGTAACATTATTGGGATATTATTTTAAATGCAGAATATCACAACGCCACACGCGATTGATTAATGCTTATGACTTATAAATAGAAGAACGACATATGAACTGCCAAAACTTTATCAAAACATCATTAAATCTGACCTTGTGGCTTTCAATTTATATACAAGAAGAATCAGACTTCCTGTGATGATCAAAACAAAATTAACAATATACATAGACCGACCTACTTTACTATCGATGCAGACCTAATGTTCATGATGACTTGCACTGTGTGCACTATACAGACATTTAGGTTAATCTATATGAAAAATAATTTTAAATGTGTAGGGATGTATAAACCGTATCACCGTTTGCTATCTTCACATTTTCATTCCTAGAATTATTATATAACTTAAATGGAATTTACTGTTCAGATTATTCCCGTGGGGATCCAGGTTAGAATAAGTCCTCAGTACCCCTTGCTTGTCGTAAGAGGCGACTAAATGGGAAGGTCTTTCGGATGAAACCGCTAAAACCGAGGTCCCGTGTCTCAGCAGGTGTGGCACAATAAAGATCCTTCCCTGCTCAAAGACCTTTAGCGCCGAGCACAGGCCAAAATTTTGCAGCCCTTCACTGGCAATGGTGACGTCTCCAAATGAGTGAAACATTCTCGAGCGATATGTTGAACAATACACAACCACACATCATTCAGTTTAGGTCTTTAAGAAGGGTATAGAAAATATTCACTACATTGTTGTTGTTTAAAGCCAATAATTGTTTAAAATTACATTTGACAAAGTAGTATAATTTCTTAAAATCACGCACGTTATTTGAGATATGTGTAGGGGTAAAAATTCTATTGAACTTCTGCAAGTCTAGTGATGTCTGGTATGTCCAGGGGTCTCCGTGTTTGCCCAACGTTTTATTTTGTATCCCTTATAGGAGTTATGAGATTGATCACCGTTTGTTATCTTCACCTCTTGAGGTAGAGTGTATGTGATGTGTAGTGATAGTTTGGTATATTGTATGTGATGTGTAGTGATAGTTTGGTATATTGTGTGTGATGTGTAGTGATTGTTTTGTATATTGTGTGTGATGTGTAGTGATAGTTTGGTATATTGTGTGTGATGTGTAGTGATTGTTTTGTATATTGTATGTGATGTGTAGAGATAGTTTGGTATATTGTATGTGATATGTAGTGATAGTTTGGTATATTGTATATGATGTGTAGTGATAGTTTGGTGTATTGTATGTGATCTGTAGTGATAGTTTGGTATATTGTATGTGATGTGTACTGGTAATTTGGTATATTGTATGTGATGTGTAGTGATAGTTTGGTATATTGTGTGTGATGTGTAGTGATAGTTTGGTATATTGTGTGTGATGTGTAGTGATAGTTTGGTATATTGTATATATAGTGATAATTTGGTATAATGTATTATGATGTGTAGTGATAGTTTGGTATATTGTGTGTGATGTGTAGTGAGTTTGGTATATTGTATGCGATGTGTAGTGATAGTTTGGTATATTGTATATATAGTGATAGTGTGGTATATTGTATGTGATGTGTAGTGATAGTTTGGTATATTATATGTGATGTGTAGAGATAGTTTGGTATATTGTGTTTGATGTGTAGTGATTGTTTTGTATATTGTATGTGATGTGTAGTGATAGTTTGGTATATTGTATGTGATGTGTAGAGATAGTTTGGTATATTGTATATATAGTGATAGTGTGGTATATTGTATGTGATGTGTAGTGATAGTTTGGTATATTATATGTGATGTGTAGAGATAGTTTGGTATATTGTGTGTGATGTGTAGTGATTGTTTTGTATATTGTATGTGATGTGTAGTGATAGTTTGGTATATTGTATGTGATGTGTAGAGATAGTTTGGTATATTGTGTGTGATTTGTACTGATAGTTTGGTATATTGTATACATAGTGATAGTTTGGTATAATGTATTATGATGTGTAGTGATAGTTTGGTATATTGTGTGTGATGTGTAGTGATAGTTTGGTATATTGTATGTGATATGTAGTTTGGTATATAGTGTGTGATGTGTAGTGATAGTTTGGTATATTGTATGTGATGTGTAGTGATAGTTTGGTATATTGTATGTGATGTGTAGTGATAGTTTGGTATATTGTATATTGTATGTGATGTAGTGATAGTTTTGTATATTGTATGTGATGTGTAGTGATAGTGTGGTATATTATATGTGATGTGTAGAGATAGTTTGGTATATTGTGTGTGATGTGTAGTGATAGTTTGGTATATTGTATGTGATGTGTAGTGATAGTTTGGTATATTGTATGTGATGTGTAGTGATAGTGTGGTATATTGTATGTGATGTGTAGTGATAGTTTGTTTTATTGTATGTGATGTGTAGTGATAGTTTGGTATATTGTATGTGATGTGTAGTGATAGCCTGGTATATTGCATGTGATGTGTATAGTGATAGTTTGGTATATTGTATGTGATGTGTAGTGATAGCCTGGTATATTGCATGTGATGTGTATAGTGATAGTTTGGTATATTGTGTGTGATGTGTAGTGATAGTTGGGTGTATTGTATGAGATGTGTAGAGATAGTTTGGTATAGTATGTGTGATGTGTAGTGATAGTGTGGTATATTGTATGTGATGTGTAGTGATAGTGTGGTATATTGTATGTGAGTTGTAGTGATACTTTGGTATATTGTATGAGATGTGTAGAGATAGTTTGGTG
The DNA here is from genome assembly GCF_947568905.1 of Ostrea edulis. Taxonomy (NCBI): domain Eukaryota; kingdom Metazoa; phylum Mollusca; class Bivalvia; order Ostreida; family Ostreidae; genus Ostrea; species Ostrea edulis. The sequence goes on along the minus strand of NC_079165.1, from coordinate 69,893,914 downwards.
CATTGTACGTAATGTTTATGGTAAGTTTGGTGTATTGTAGGTAATGTTTATGGTAAGTCTGGGGTAGTGTACGTAATGTTTATGGTAAGTTTGGGGTAGTGTACGTAATGTTTATGGTAAGTTTGGTGCATTGTACGTAATGTTTATGGTAAGTTTGGTGTATTGTACGTAATGTTTATGGTAAGTTTGGTGTATTGTACGTAATGTTTATGGTAAGTTTGGTGTATTGTACGTAATGTTTATGGTAAGTTTGGTGTAGTGTACATAATATTTATGGTAAGTTTGGTGTAGTGTTCGTAATGTTTATGGTAAGTTTTGGGGTAGTGTACGTAATGTTTATGGTAAGTTTTGGTGTAGTGTACGTGATGTTTATGGTAAGTTTTGGGGTAGTGTACGTAATGTTTATGGTAAGTTTTGGTGTAGTGTACGTAATGTTTATGGTAAGTTTGGTGTAGTGTACGTAATGTTTATGGTAAGTTTTGGTGTAGTGTATGTAATGTTTATGGTAAGTTTGGTGTAGTGTACGTAATGTTTATGGTAAGTTTTGAGGTATTGTACGTAATGTTTATGGTAAGTTTTGGGGTAGTGTACGTAATGTTTATGTTAAGTTTGGTGTAGTGTACGTAATGTTTATGGTAAGTTTTGGGGTAGTGTACGTAATGTTTATGGTAAGTTTTGGGGTAGTGTACGTAATGTTTATGGTAAGTTTGGTGTAGTGTACGCAATGTTTATGGTAAGTTTGGTGTAGTGTACGCAATGTTTATGGTAAGTTTTGGTGTAGTGTACGTAATGTTTATGGTAAGTTTTGAGGTATTGTACGTAATGTTTATGGTAAGTTTTGGTGTAGTGTACGCAATGTTTATGGTAAGTTTTGGTGTAGTGTACGTAATGTTTATGGTAAGTTTTGAGGTATTGTACGTAATGTTTATGGTAAGTTTTGGGGTAGTGTACGTAATGTTTATGGTAAGTTTGGTGTAGTGTACGCAACGTTTATGGTAAGTTTGGTGTAGTGTACGCAATGTTTATGGTAAGTTTGGTGTAGTGTACGCAATGTTTATGGTAAGTTTGGATATACGATATGTATGTGTAAAGACTAGTTTGATACATTGTAAAACAAAAAAATGAAAAAATACTCGTTTAAGAATACATTTCCTTGATTATGAAGTTTGTCCCAAATTCCCATACACAGTTTTGGTAGGTAGTTGCACAACCTGGATCAAAGGAAGTTAGAAATGCTATTTCCCTCTCTGTAAAGGTGTTATTTCTTACATTAACAATTTTCATTGCTTGTATGAATTATTACTGTTTAAAACACAAACATACTTGGTGATTCTGCACGATCGTTAATTCGATAGATAGGTTTAAGTAATCATCATTATTGGATTTCTTCCTTTGTGTTTCCCCTATGTTTCACATTTCTGGTCCATCCCTATTTTGTCATTTCTAAAAATTTCGCTTGATTGATCAATAGGACAACGCCCAGGTGACATTGTGCTCTGCGTTTGTCAATTCTTGTCATTGAACCCATGGCTTTGTTTATCAATCCTGTCATTTCATTATAGAATGATAAAGCGAACTTTGCATTCTTCACAAGGCCGTTAGCAAGACGATAACACAAAGGAAAGATTTACTCGAGATAATGCAATGTAATTGTTTTTAGCTCACCTGAGCCGACGGCTCAAGTGAGCTTTTCTGATAAAAATTTGTCCGTTGTCTGTAGTCGTCATCGGCGTAAACTTTTCACATTTTCATCTCTAGATTCACTGGGCCTATTTCAATCAAACTTGGCACAAAGCATCCTTGGGTGACGGATTTTCAAATCTATTCAAATGAAGGACCATGCCTCCTTCAAAGAAGAGATAATCACAAAAATGCAAAAATAGGGTGGGGTCATTAGAAAATCTTCTCAAGAACCACTGGGCCAGAGGAGTTGAAATTTGCATGACAGTTTTGTGACGTACACTGTAGTACAGATTCAAGTTTGTAAAAACTATGACCCCAGGGGGAAGGATGGGGTCACAATAGGGTATTAAAGTTTTACATACAAATATATAGGGAAAATCTTCTCAAGAAACACTGGCCCAAAAAAGCTTAGATTTAAATGAAGTCTTCCTGACATTGTGCAGATTCAAGTTAGTAAAAGCATGACCGCCGAGGGTAGGATAGGACCATAATAAGGGATCAAAGATTTACACACTAATTATATAGAGAAAATCTTTAGAAATCTTCTCAAGAACAATGGGGCCAAAGACATTTATGTTTGTATGGAAGCTTTATGACATAGTGCAGATTAAAGTTTGTTAAATCATGGCCCCCAGGGGTAGGATGGGGCCAGAACAGGGGATCAAAGATTTACATACTTATTATGTAGAGAAAATCTTCTCGAGAACCATTGGGCCAAAGAAGTTTATATTTGCATGGAAGCTTCCTGACATAAGGCCGATTCAAGTTTGTTAAACCATGGCCTCTAGGGGTAGGTTGGGGCCACAATAGCCATGGATCAAAGTTTTACATGCAAATATATATGGAAAATCTTTAGACACGGGCGAAGGTGACTCAGGTGGGTGATGTGGCGCATGGGTCTCATGTTTCATTTTGTTTGAATATCAATCATTCCATGAAGGTACGAAAACACAATATACTAGAAAGACAGTACGAATATGTTGAAAGACAAAGCTGGATAACATATTTTGCGAGCTAGAATGAACAATGGTGTTCACTGCTTCACTGTAATTGATACCGTGGTCCACGGCTTTCGTACTAAACTCGCTTGATAGACAGCGAAATCGTGGTCTGGTGCATCTAAAAAGGCATCGACAGACATAAGCTAATTACGTCCTATATGTACAGTCTTTTAAAAAAAAAATTCAATATTAAAATTCGATGCTGATTAATTGTGGCTCCACAGTGTCGTATTTGGATATGTACCAGTTTATCCCTAAATAATGATGAGTGATAGAATTAACTGAATCTCCAGTCTTTTGATTAACAGTTTTGCCTGATAAAATTGACCACAAAAATGTGTATGATCCCAAAGTAGATTATATACTCCTATTTTACTCAGATATATTCTAAAAATAAATCACCATATGAAAATAATAGATTGAATCCTATAACTGTCTCCCAGGCTATGTGTTTAAAATGTCACGTGCTTCTATTTCGAGATAGGTATAAAAGAACCTCTTCGGCAAGTAATTTCAACATTTTAAAGTATGTCTTATAATTAACGTGATGTTAATCTTTAATATTCGTAGTGTGGGTTTTCTGTGTTTACGCCACGTCCATGCAGCTTGTACATGCAGTATCTTATTCTCGTATACACGTAGTAGAATCCTTTAAAAAGAATCCTCTCTTGTAGTAACTACGCTATATTTCACAACATTTATTGTGCCCTCCATCTCTTTATGGAACATTAATTTTGATTACGGATTACTCCGTTTACCTGATCAAGACATAGGGCTAACGGCGGGTGTAACCGGTCGACAGAGGATGCTTACTCCTCCTAGGCACCAAATCTCACCTCTGCTATGTCCTGGGGTCCGTGTTTGCCCAAATTGTCGGATCTACAAAGGTCCACATAATTATGGTAGTTCAAATAGGAAAAAATATGAAGTACTAAGTGAATAACGACACGAACAATTATAATTTCAAATATATATATATATATGTGGAGACGGCACCACTCCCGGTGAAGGGCTGCAAACAATTTCGGCCTATGCTCAGCGATTATGGCCATTGAGCAGGGAGGGATCTTTATATATATATATATATATATATATATATATATATATACATAAACAATTCGTTAAGTCCTAGGGAATACCCTTCCTTCTCAGGACAAACAAAAGCTTTAATAATGAAAATATGAATGAAATCCGGGAGAACACGGACCCTGGACGCCCCAGAGATGGAATCAGGTGTCTAGGCACCTCTTGTGCGTCCAGGGATCCACTGGACACAGAGATCAAACGCTTCAGATCCGGCATGAACTTCACACCTGTAGCCAGCACCGAGTGACCAAACATTGTGGCCACTAGGTCCCCAGTTTTGAAGTCCGTTCAGCTGGTGACCGCATACTGTATATATATATATATATATATATATATATATATATATAATCTTAATATTAATACTGATTTAAAATATCCTTGCACAATAAATAGAAACAATATATATATATATATATATATATATATAGTTAACAATATATTTTAAAACATAAACGCTTTCATTAATCTTAATATTGATACTGATTACTGATTTAAAATATCCTCGCACAATAAATAGAAACAATGCTGATGACATGTATAATAATGGACTGTCAAGTTAAATTTACTCTTACAATAAACATCAAGTGGATAATTATCCATCCTCTTTGATACGTTTCACTTTTGACAAGATGAGGGATTTCATGCATATATTAACAGAAAAAAACAACACAACCAGGATGCATAATCAATTAAAACCACTTTAAAGTGCCATTATTTAAAATGTGTATTGATGAATGAACGTAATTAACGTAGCTAGTCTTTGCGTAACGACTTTTTCATAAACCATATTCCAACCTTCACAAGTTATATATAAAACCGATTAAAACTGATATGTCAGTACTTTCATTAATCAAGCCTGTATAAAGATTTTCATGGAAATTGCAAGAGGACTATTCAAATTAGACAGCAATTGATCAATACTGGTGTAAAAATGGCAGGTTTATTACAGTGAAACACTTTCTACACTACACTTCACGCTAAAACCTGAATTGAAATAAATCAATTTCAAATATGAATTAAACGTCAATTAATTTTTTTTTTTTTTTTTTTACAAAAATACCCTAAAATGTAATTATGTATGCCATATACATGTAAATTGAATAAAACTTCAAAGTTTCGTCTTTATGGAATACACAGTGTCTAGAAATTGAGCCTACTCTAATATATTGGTCAGTTGCAACATTCGAGTCATCTGATTGAAATACTAGTAATTCAAGTGTTTCAAAGTCATTAATTTAGTAGATATACCATTCCAAATAGAACGTCGATTTAAAAACAAAAGTCTTATAACTACATCAAAACTTGATTCTGCAAACTCCCTTCTGTTTGGAATCAACAAACGACACGTGATCATATTTCCCCCGTCATAGTGCAGATGGATTGGCTTCCAGTGCAGTATCGTCCACAATACAAAATCTTGGTATTTACCTTTTGCGTGCTGAAACATCTACAAGAACTCATTGACGTGTGTTCCCCATCTCGACCACTAAGATCTGAAACTTCACTGAGACTCACTGTACCAAAAATTCGTACAGTCTTTTGGAGAATGCAGGTTTAGTTGGACTGCAGCTAATTTGTGGAATGACCTTCCGCAACATGTTAAAGCTGCCAAAACATTAATGTTTTTTTTTTAAAAAAAGAAAGAAAGAAAAGCTTAAAACCCCACTTTTTAAAAACTGCTTTCCCCGACGTTTGTGCTTCATGGACAGTACAAGTTTTTGTCAATGACGTTTTTATTTTAATATTTTTACAGATATACATGTACTCTCCTTTAATTTCATTTAAATTGTGTTTTATTCCTCTTCTTACCTTTGCAAAGCACCTTAGAGTAATTTATTTTATATAAGACGCTGTATAAATTATTATTTATTTATAGCTTAATCAGAAATTATGGACTTGGAATTATTGGCCAAGAAACTAAAGTATGAGGTAACACATTTCTATTGCGTCCTTTCGACGATTTTTCAGTTACATCGTCACCAGTTTAAGGGAAAGTGTTACAAATTTTGATCTACATTATATGCATAGTGCTCATGTTCGTAGAAATGACCATTCTTTATCATGACAACGCCTAACTTAACACGGGACCTTGGTCTTCACGGTGGTACCCGAAAGGACCCGTGACTATCACTTTTAATGCCGGGTGCTTAGAGAAGGAACATTCGCTATCTTAGTTTTGACGCGGCGCTTGGATCAAGAATGAACCCGAGCCTCCCTGTTGCGAAGCTAGCACCAAACCACTCATACATGGAAGTTTCATCACTTTAGTATATTGACTAGGAAATGAGTCAGTAATGCATAATGTATGCAAGTTTCAGCAACACCTTAGTAATCATTTTTATTACAAAAATGATCCAATTTGCAAAATTAAACTGGGACGCACACCTCATGTGTTTCTTTTACACACCTTTTCATCTCTACATATGTACTTATTCACTGTGTACTAGCCGATGACCGTAGTTATCATACTACAAAACTTGGAGGCCGTGTTATCGATAAATAAACTTTCAGGGATCCTGAAAGTTACAATTTTGGTAGAAGCCTTCCTGCTCTACATCACTATGCAAACATTTAACATTTCTATTGTTCACACATTTAATAACTGCCCATTTTGGTCCCACCCTAATACAAAAACCCCTTCCCCTGGGATCATCAAACTTACAATTTTGGTAAAGGACTACCTGCTCTTTCTAATTATCTATTAATTTTTATTTAGTATCAGTAGCACTAAAGAAGATGTTATTTATTACGTTTTACACATAAACACAATATACTACGTTTGGCCCCGCCCTGGGGTCAGAACACCTACCCCGGGGATCATGAAATTAAAAAACAGTTGGTAGAAGTATTCCTGTGCTACATCACTGTGCATTTAGTTTTTCTTACACAAGTGCGGGTCTTGTGGGGATCCGGGTTCTAATAGGTCCTCCGTACCCCTTGTTTGTCGTAAGAGGCGACTATATGGGTCGGTATTTCAGATGAGACAGCAAAAAACCGAGGCCCCGTGTCACAGCAGGTGTGTCACGATAAAGTTCCCTCCCTGCTTCAAGGAAGTGCCGAACATAGGCCTAAATTTTGCAGCCCTTCAACAGCAACGTCTCCATATGAGTGAAATACTCTCAAGTGGGTCGTTAAACAATACTTAATCAATCAATCAATCACAAGTGCGGTTGTAGAGAAGATTTTTGAAAAATGGTTAATTTTAGGCCCCTCCTCTGAAACCCCAGGGGTGCAGTAGTCCTTAAATTTACAATTTATGTCCCTCTTGTCCCAAAGATGCTTCATATAAATTTGGAAAAGAATTGGAATTGTAGTTATCAAGAAAAAGTTAAACATTTCTATTGTTCACACATATAATAACTGACCATTTTGGCCCCACCCCAATACCAATCCTGGGATCATCAAGTTTACAATTGTGGTAAAGGTCTACGTGCTCTTTCCCTGGGGTCAGAACCTCTACCCCTCGAATCATGAAATTTACAATTTGGTAGAAGTCTTTCTGCTCTACATCACTGTGCATTTAGTTTTTCTTACACATATGTGGTCGTAGAGAAGATTTTTGAAAATTGGTCAATTTTTGCCCCGCCCCAAGAGTCCTGAAAATTACTATTGATGTACCCCTTGCCCTAAAGACGCTTCCAACCAAAGGACAAGGTACGAAAGAATTGGAATGGTTGGTAGTTATGAAGAAGTTAAAAATTTCCAATTGTTAACGCATGACGGACGACGACTAATTTGCAATAGGTCACCCGAATTTACTCAGGTGACCTAAAAATATAGAAGTTAAATATGTCAGCAAAGGCATCTCGAATATATGTTTCAAGTCTTATTAGCTTGTCAATTACGCTTCGAATTGTTCTGAAACCACATTATATATTTTAAGTGATTTTGAATAATAACCTTTCTATTGATACATTGTAGCTAGGCAACTATTAACCAATGCAAAATTGCTAGTTATCTTAATATCACTTTTCTTAGGATTTTGGTAAAGAATAATTATATTAATTCAGAGTGAAATGAATGGGCGATGCTTGAGTCAAAAAGTTTAAAGATAAAAAAAAAAAGAAGCCAGTTTGAAAAAAGGTGACACTTATTAATTAGAGCACTTCACTTTGCCATCCAAATAATGCATTAGATTGATAAAGGGGGGGGGGGTATTTGAAAGGTTTTCTTTTTTATTTATAGGTGATATGACTTGTAAACAACTGGTATTTAACTGTATAAAGCTTGCAGAGTAAATAACAAGAGAAGAGTATTTCAAAGGATCTCTATTCTGTATACATTTGTGATAAGACTTTAACACAACTCAGATTTACCTGTATAAAAAGCTAGCACCACACCACACATAATTGCCACTTGCATACGTCAAGGTTAAATCTGGATCAGAGTAATCCAGACTTAAGCTTAGCTCAAATTTTCTGATTCACTTGCAAACTACTGATATTCAGGTGAGATCAGCTCAGTATATACTCTAGTTCTGAACCAAGCAGTAGGGAGGTTTAAACTAAGGTTTGACAAAGAATGGATGAATATTTTGAAAAAAATTGATATGGTGAATTATGTGGAAAGGCTCATAAGAAAAGAACAGGTAATAAGAGATAGACAGAATCCATATTTGTTTTATTCTGAAGAAGAATTCAGTGACAGATTTAGATTGAGTAAAGAATGTGTAATGTCCATATTACAAGAAATAAACAGAAAAACTGGAACCAAAGCAAAAGAAAGTGTGTGCAATTTTTCCTCTCAATCAATTATTGGTTGCATTAAGATTTTATGCAACGGGAAGTTTTTTGAGAGTTTCGGGAGATTTGTCTGATGTACATGAGAGCACTGTTTCACGAATCGTTACGAGAGTATCAAGGACACTTGCATCTCTTTATAAAAATTATGTTATATTTCCAACCGGAAACAAGCTTTTAGAAACGCAGAGAAATTTTATGCAGCAGAGTGGAATTCTTGGGATCATAGGGGTTATAGACTGTACTCATATTCCGATTCATTCCCCAGGAGGAGACAGTGTCGAATTATTTCGGAACAGAAAAGGTTATTTTTCAATTAATGTTCAAGCCATATGTGACCATGAATTGATGCTTACCAATCTTGTTGCTATATGGCCGGGGAGTACCCACGAGAGTAGAATATTTCAAAAGCAACATTTGTACACGGTTGGGAAAGAAGAGAAATTCAGGGAATTATAATATAGGGGATAATGGATACCCACTCAGACCATACTTGATTACTCCATTACTCACATGTAGAAACAGGGAGGAAAGGCGTTTCAATTTTGCACTATGTAATGCTCGAGTGAAAATAGAGAATGTATTCGGAACATGGAAAAGAAGATTTCCATGTCGACGACAGCAGCTCCGACTTAGTTATCAACAAGTTTACTGGTTATCACAGCGTGCTCTGTGTTATACAACATTGCAAGGAAAGCTGCTGTCCCTGTCCCTGAAACAAATGATGACAATCCAGATGATGTTCCAGTTCCCGTGTTACCAAACCAAAATCAAGGAGGACAAGCTCTGAGGTCTATTCTCATAAGACATTTTCAGTAATAATGTATGTAAATGGAATTATATAGTTTACTTCATTTTCTCATATAGAAATTCAAAATAAACTGGACAAAATTCATAATAAATTGGACAAAGATGATTTAATTACACATTTTTTATACAAATGGTTGCCAAACACCAGCAAAATTATTGTTTACATCATTGCATGCAGCAGCATTTGCATTATTATTTGATCTGCTTTGCATCATTTCATTTTCAAGTTTCTGTTTCTTCAATATCAAAATGCTTTCCTTCAATTTCAAATTTTTCATTTTTTGTTCATGTTCCTTTTCGGCCATTTCAAGAAGTCTTGATTTTACTGTGGCTTGACTTCCTGGCATAGGGTTTTTACCTTTTCTTACAGAAGTAGCAGTGTGTGTGGCAGTGCTGGAGGTTGACGTGGACAAATGTTTTCTTGAATGGGATGATTGTGAGGAATCCTTCTGCAAGTTTGCATTATCACTTTCCTGTGGCACTTGTTCCTGAAATAAGATAAAATACAATTATAAAAAGTAAAAATGGCTTTTCTTTAGCTATAAGTAGCTACGTAGGTAGAAATAGTCTTTGGACTGGACCTGGTTTTTCAATCAATGAGACAGTTTCTAGAAAAAGAAAATTATACACAAAAAATTGTTATTTGTGATTATTTCTCATATATTGTGAAAATTTACCTGACTATCATCGTCAGTCCTCATTTTCTTTCTCTAGTCCATCCCCATGGAAACTTGCATCATCATCAAATGCGTTCTCGAGGCTGTTTATTTGCTGAGGAATCATTTCACTGATTGCGTTAGAAATATTATCAGTATTTTTCTCCATGGGTCCTCCGTCAGTCTTTCTTCTGTCTCTACGCTCTTTTGCCACATCAGCCTTTGCACGGACTTTCAAATTCTTCCATAAGGATTTTAATTGCGTTATACTTCTTGTATTTACACCATGCCTTGCATTGAATGCATTCTCAATATTTTCCCATTCCTTTTTCTTCTTACAAATCATTCTCCCATCATTATATCCCCGCAACAAGTTGTGGGGGTGGGGGTGGGGGTGGGTGGGGTGGTATACTGGAATCGGGTTGTCCGTCTGTCTGTCCGTTCGTCCGTCCCTCCGTCTGTAGACGCAATGGTTTCCGGGCTCTAAAGCATTATCTTTTCCACCTACCGTCACCATATCATATATGGACTACCCATGGGATGAAGATGTTCCCTATCGATTTTGGGGTCAAAAGGTCAAAGATCACGCGCACTGGACATCGAAGTAGCAATATGGTTTCCGGGCTCTAAAGCGTTATCCTTTCCACCTACAGTCACCATATCATACATATGGACTACCCATGGGATGAAGATGTTCCCTATCGGTTTTGGGGTCCAAAGGTCAAGCGCACTGGACATCGAAGTACCAATATGGTTTCCGGGCTCTAAAGCGTTATCCTTTCCACCTACAGTCACCATATCATACATATGGACTACCCATGGGATGAAAATGTTCCCTATCGATTTTGGGGTCAAAAGGTCAAACACACTGGACATCGAAGTAGCAATATGGTTTTCGGGCTCTAAAGCGTTATCCTTTCCACCTACAGTCACCATATCATACATATGGACTACCCATGGAATGAAGATGTTCCATATCGATTTTGGGGTCAAAGGTCAAAGGTCACACGCACTGGACATCGAAGTAGCAATATGGTTCGGTTTGTCATGCCATTTGCTTTTTACACTCAGAAAAGAGGTAGTTTATACCTATTACCAACACCCTTTGGGAGATGGGGGGGGGGGTATTCTTAGTGAGCATTGCTCACAGTACCTCTTGTTTTGTTTACTTTCAATGACAGATTTTTTTTCACTCACTAATTCAAGTAGCACAGCCTTTTCCAATTTTGTGAACTTTGGTGCCTTCTTTGCAGCCATATTCAAAATGAATTCTGGTTTAAACTACACTCATGTAAGAAATAGTTGAGTGAGAGGTCAGCAACCGAACAACAGCTCACCTGAGTACAACTTAAGCTAGGATTAAGCCAAGTTTACCTGATCCTTAGATCAGTCATTAAACCTAGGTTACCTGAGCTAAATGTGTGCAAGTGGCCAAAATTTGTTCTCTAATGCCCATATTCACACCTGTGTCTTAGGTAGGCTAGATTTATGGAGTAAGCTTAGTTCAGGTAAACCGGGTTTAAATCCCATTTGAGCTGAGTTCACATAAACCTCACCTCTGTTTCACACTTAAAATAAAACTGGTTTACCTTAACTCCTGTTCTGTTTGCTTTTGTTTTTTCATTTGATATTACAATGGCTGGGAAGAAAGGTCCACATTTTACAGAACTAGAAAAGTGTACCCTTATTGATTCAGACGGGTCAAAAATGGCTTTCTCTAATTTGGTTCTAGATCATTTCCAAGCATGTCCATTATGCGGAGAGTATCACGTTTACAAAAACGGAATCTCACGAAAATCCTATCATAAAAAAGAAATGGATCTAATCTATCAAGGATAGTTCAAGGTCGTCTTAAAAACAGTTGGTCAATAAGATCTACTTTCTACCCCATCTATGTGGTCTTCCATAGTTAGAATACCACTACCTTTAACATTTAAACCTACCCTAGACCAGGTTTAGGTTTACCCTGATTTCTGAGGTGAGCTCACTCCTGAGAAGCAGGTGTGGAACAGGTTTATAAAATATGAGCCCTTCTTACAGGTAAACTGGTTTAAACATAGGTGTGAATACGGCCATAAATGTTTAAACCTTGGTACTAACACAACAAAGTGAATTCCCTATTGAGAAAGCACTGTTTATCTATTTCAATTCATTGATATGGTGAATGAAAAAGTGTGCAGCAACGTTCTCCATTGAAAAGCTACAAGTTTGTTTTTGTTGTTGTTGTTGTTGTTTTTTTTTGTTTTTTTTTTTTTAACATGAAGGTGATATTTTCCCCTCAATCGCCCATTTACCATAATGAATGGGGCAGAATGTCGAGTCATGAGAAAGTACCGACAAACCCCTGTGTGTGGATTTCTTTTTTCCATATTGCATTACAAATGTTACATTGGGAGGGAGATTCATGTCGTATGGACATAATTCTAATTTCCATTTTTATTGACGAAGCGACTTTCTTTTCTTTCTTTCTAATTTTTTTTTTTTTTTTTTTTTTTGCTTTAACAATAAATAAACATTTACAAATTTATAACATGATAATACAGTATATACATATTTCAAGCAAGTACAAACATATATGTATATGTACAGAATGTATATATAATGTGAAGCAACTCTAGTCTTTAATTCATCGTGCGGAATGATCGTGTAAAGTGTTGAAAAGTCATGTTTCAATGATGTTGATTTTATATTGTGATTTAAAATTTACTAATACTTCTTTAGAATATTTTAGAATCCGCAATTGATTTACACCACTTCTCCTTAGCAGCAGTTAATGTTTTCGTGAGAAGCAAAGATTTTGAGGTTTGTGTTCAGCAATGTATATTTGTTAGTAAGGGTTTGTTGTGAAGTTTAGGAACCCAGTATACAATGTAGGTGTGGTAACTCATATGTATCCTTCCTATTGACTGGGATATTAAATGTGTTTAATTGATTGTGTATTGTTTAAAGCTGTATGGTCCGAATTACAATATTTTTTCCCAACTCGTAAAACCGCTATTAAATCACCGCACGTATGTAGGTATGAGGCTGTATGACATATACATTATTTCACCTGTTTTAACCAAAATTATTATGCCCCCCTTCAAAGAAGAAGGGGATATTGGTTTGCACCTGTCAGTCGGTCGGTAGACCACATGTTGTCCGCTCAATATCTTGAGAACCATTCACTTGATCGTAATGATATTTCATATGTAGGTTGGTTATAAAAAAGAAGAGGACCCCTATTGTTTTTCAGGTCAAAAGGTTAAAGGTCAAGGGTCAATCTACTCTGGACATAGGAATATACTGTCCGCTCAATATCTTGAGAGCATTTTGCTTGACAGACATCAGACTTGGTACACTGGTACATCTTAAGGCATAGATGACCCCCAATTGATTTTGAGGTCACATGGTCAAAGGTCAAACTGGACATAGGAATATATTGACCACTCAATGTCTCGAGAATCCTTTGCTTGACAGACATTAAACTTGGTACACTGGTATATCTTTAAAAGATGACCCCTATTGATTTTGAGGTCACATGGTCAAAAGTCAAGGGTCAAACTGTATATAGGAATATACTGTCTGTTCAATATCTTGAGAACCCTTTGCTTGACAGACATAAAACTTGGTACACTGGTACATCATTAGGAGAAGATGACACCTATTGATTCTGAGGTCACATAGTCAAAGGCCAAACTGGACATAGGAATATACTGTCCGTTCAATATCTTAAGAACCCTTTGCTTCATAGACATCAAACTTGGTACACTGGTACATCTTCAGGAGAAGATGACACCTATTGATTTTGAGGTCACATGGTCAATCCACTCTTGACATACATGTAGGAAGATATTGTCTGCTCAATATTTTGAATTGATGATACCACTCTCAATTAAATGATGTGTGTGTATAACTCTTTTCAATTTTGCACCATGGGGGTATATGTGTTTTACAAACATCTCTTGTTTGATTTTAAATCGATGTTTACAAATACCCGCGTCACTCTGCCATTTCAAGTGACAGTCACGTGACCAGTTCAAACTTTCAGATCATCGGTGGTCTTATCTGTGTATTTTGTTACAACAGTACCGTGCCATAAGTTTAATAGAAATAAAAATATCAAATACCTCTTAGTAATTCGTTGTTTTACGCTCTTTCAGCCTTAAAACTAGACAGTTGGTATGAGTTAATACATCATGTTGGGATTCCCTTGACGCGTGTGGGTCTATTTATAGACGTTTAACACTATAATTTATGGGATGATTTATATATGTACCACACTATATTTACTTTCTAATAAATATTCTCACTGTTTTCTTTTACATGCAGATGTTTTCAAGCATGTAATTAAGGAAAAGTTAATAACTTTGTGAAGTAATTAATCTGCTTTAAAGTAATTATATACAACGATAAAAACATGAACATCGGGTCATACAGCTTTACCAAGAGCCAAACTTGGTATGCAGTGTATGTGTAAATCATTTAAAACATCATCTTTGACGCTATTGATATTAAATTGAAACCAAATGGATGTTTAGAATAAGCAGGTAGCCCTTTACCAAAATTGTAAATTCCATGATCCCTTCGGTAGGGGGTTTTGGTATCAGAAAGGGGCCAAAATGATCTGACTACTCAATGATTAAATGTGTTAACAATGGCACAATTTCAACTTCTTGATAACTACCATTCCGATTTTCAAATTTGGTATGAAGCATCTTTGGGACAAGGATGGCATAATTTGAAAATTGCAGGAACCCAGCATTCTCTGGGCCTTAGAGGCGGGGCAAAAATTGACCAATTAGAATATTCTGTTCTACACCTGCATATCTTTAAGGGAACTAAATGCATAGGGATGTAGAGCAGGAAGGCCTCTACCACAATTGTAAATTTCATGATCCCCTGGAGAGTTGTTCGGACTCCATTGTTCATTGTATCTTGCTTAACGTCTCGCTCGAGAATTTTTCACTCATAAGAAGACGTCACCGAGACCGGTGAAGGGCTTCAAATTTAGGCCTATGCTCGGCGCTTATGGCCATTGAGCAGTGGGGGTTCTTTAGCGTGCCACACCTACTGTGACACGGATCATCCGTTTTTAAGGTCATCTCCGTAGACCCGTGACATTCACCCCTGATGCGAGCGTCTGGTTATGGAACTGTCACTACCTGTTTTAAATAACGACTTAGGTCTGTCGCGGCCGGGATTCGAACATCGGCCTTCCGCATGCGGGGCGAACGCTCTAACCTCTCGGCCACCGCGGCGGTGTATTCGGACTCCAGGGTGGGACCAAACTTTGTTTAATTTCGTGGATATGTGCAAATCATTTAAAAGCACCTTCTTTAATGCTCTTGATACTAAATTGAAACTAAAGAGATGTTTAGATAGGGTAAATAGTACTTTAGTACCAAAATTGTAAATTTCATTATTCCCAAGGTAGAGGTTCGGACTCCAGGGTGGGGGTAAACCTGGTATATATACATGTGTAAGTGTTCATGTATAGATCATTCAAATAACATATTCTTTAATGCTATCGATACTAAATTGAATTAAATGGATCCTTAGTATGAGCAGATACAGTAGCCCTTACCACCATTGTAAATTTGTTGATCCCTGTGGTAGCGGGTTTTGGTATCCGCGTTGGGCCAAACTGGGCACTAAGGCCAAATAAAATTATATCTCTGTTTCCTGTTACATGTCAGAAAAAAAATGGGTAGGTAGGTAGGCTTTTTTTTTGTGAATCAAGGAGCGTGTTGTACGGATTGTAGGCACACAGTCCTCTACAAGTGCTAAAATAATTAATACTGGTTTTGTTTTCTTTTAATAAACAATCATTACAGTTTGTAATTCTTATCCAATATGTTCTCAATCTATATAAAAATATCCAACAAGGGATGACACGAAAATGGGATACCGGTTGTAAACAAAGCTAAAAATCACGTTAGTTCCAAGAAACAAATCGAATCCCCCTATCCAAAAGGCGTTAAACATCTCCTAAAACAAGTCCAACCCTTTCATATTTGATTTAATGAGTTTTATAGACGAAAATAATCCAAGCTGTCTGCATTGTCGTCAATCGCGCACAGGAAAAGATAACTTTCGCAATAAAACCTTACTTCCGACTTTCGGAAACTCTCGGGAGTGTCTACAAACAGAATGAAAAACTCCGGAATTTTTTTGTGGTGCAAATGACGGTAAACGGGAATTTTTTTCTTTGGTAGGTAATATTCTATTTCAGCCTGATTTTAAGTGCAAGAAATACAAAATAATTTTTATTAATTGAAAGGAGTTTTAATCACTACGCATTTTAGAATTGGACAATGTCCTACATTTTTCATAACGCTATGCGAGTTATTTCCCCCTGATTACAGAGGGCGCGCAGCAAATTGCGGTCCTCTGTTGACGGTGCCATATAAGGAATAAATAGAAAATTTACAATTTTTGATTGCAATCAATTGCCAGTTAAGGACTTTTTCTAAGAATTAAGTGTAATGACTTTAAAATAGTATAATTGAACAAAATATTTTAGTCCGTAATTACATTTATACGTGTCCCTTATGTGGTTTTCTCTCAAGCAATGTATGGTCATGATGTAATAAAGTATGTAAATATTACCTAGTACTTGGTTTCTTTAGATCAGAATCATGATGTCCTTATTATATCAGCAATTCTTCATTATTATTTTTATCAATATTTTCGACAAACAAAACATAACAAAACATGAAATACGATATGCCTAAAAACACATGTAAAACCAACGCATACCGGTACATGTACATTTTCAATTTATGGTTTCATACTGAACAAAACTACTTGTTGCTAAATGTACACTAGGTGCCAATAAATAAAGCATGTTAATTATCTCGAATTGGTATGTCTAGTGTAATATTTTTGTTAAATTTTAATATTTTTTTTCGCGTGATTTGATTTTTTGAAAGTTAGATTTTGTGTACATTGACTTACACCTCTTCTTGCACTTCAATTACTTAAAGGAGCACAAAACAATCATCAGGCTCCTAGCAACAATGGGTCTGCCTCCTCTTATTATTACATACAAACTTGGTTGTTTTCACATGCAGAGAAAGACCTATAGTCGGATAGCCCCCCCCCCCCTTAGAAAAAGCATTGTCGTGAATGGTAGTGGAAATGTAAAATTTAACGGATGAATGGAACTGAAAAATCAACCCTTGCCGCCTTCCTTCTCGAGCTTTGGATTATTATTATTTTTAAAATTTACTTGTCAACTCTCTCTCTCTCTCTCTCTCTCTCTCTCTCTCTCTCTCTCTCTCTCTCTCTCTCCTTTTCGATGCTATGTGCCTGATTGTATCATATGCTTTCAATTTATGTGTCTACATCGTTTTTAAAACAGATTACTATTAAACTCCCTGGTATTAATTGCATAATTTGGACAGAAATAAACGTCAAATACACCTATAAAAAAACCCTTCCACAACTCTACAATTTCACGAAGTGCATACTTTAAAAAGTTTTCTCCATAAAATCAAAGCAATTAAACCTTATTTTTGTCATAGATATATTACAACCTGTTAAAACTTGATATACTTAAGAATTTGGTAACGTAAGCTATACTATACACTATTTGTTAATGCTATTTATGTGACGCTTAGGACCGCAATCGTAAGCGCGCTCCCAACTTCCGGTGTAAGGGGAGTAACTGCAAAAATGTAGGCCATTTATAAAGGGAAGAGAGGGGGTTGGTTGAACATTATTATAGAATGATGGATACATTAGAATTCATTTAATTCTAATTATTAAAAAAATAATAAAATCTTCCAGTAGATTGGCAACATCATCAATATTAGCTATAGGAGACAATTTAAAGTTTTGCTTTCATAAGTGATTACTTTTGGATTTAAATTTCAATTGACTTAAATCAATAAAAAAAAAAAAAAAAAAACAAAAAAAACCTTCAGTTGCTATTTGAGCTGTAGTTTGTAATTATACTTGTGTCCTTTCTATGTATTTCATTATTCCTAAGGGTTGTTTTATATGTTATTAGGGCAGTTATATCATTACATTAGGCACTAATATTAATAAAATAATTATATAAAATAGTATCATAAAAATGTACTTTTAATTTGTGAATGCTTTTTATTAGTTTATCATATTGGGCCAAATAAAAAAAATATCTTGTTTTTAGTTGTACTATAAAAAAAAATTGGCAATACAAAATAGGGTCAGTAGCCAGTAAGGTGTTGTTTTTTTTGTTGTTGTTTCTTTTTTTAATTTTGAAATTATTTTGTTTAAAAGAGTCGACACCATGTGTTCTAAGTGAAAACAAACCTGACTTAAATTCACTATGTAAAAGTTTGTCTTTTTGTTTCCACATGTATATATATGATACACACTATAATTGAAATCTTAATTTAAATGTCACAAAACAGTTTGTTAATATTTATTTGATCAGATGAAGTTTGACAAATGAAATAGTTCTGGGTTAGCAGAGAAAAATATGGTCAGTCAGGCATGTCAGGTAACCGTGAACAAAATGTTTTCTCTGTGTGTGAAGATGACATACCATTTCGGTGAAAAATAAGTAGACAAACATATTTTCCCTTCAACTTTTAGAACAAGTTCTGCAAAACCAAACCTCTGGGGGAGGCTATCCAAGTCATCAATATCAATATTCACACATGCAGCATGAAACCATTTTTACAGTTATCACACCCAACAGAGTTTTCAGTAGCTTCTCCACAACAAGCACAGCTGGGCCACTTTATCTGTTTTGGTTTCTTTGTCGCTGTTCTTTTCTTTCTAGTTTCCTTCTTCTTGGTCCCAGAGGCTACAATTTTTCTTCTTACATCCTGTCATTTTCTCTTTGGTCTACTACATGTGTCTGGATTGTCTTCTGATCCTTGTGTTGATACATTGGACTGCTTTGCAAAATTCATCCCCTCTGCACTTAAAATGTAGTCACCCAAGTCAATTGCCATATTTTTCTTTGATTGAACAGGATTAAACTTATAATATTCACAAAGTCTGTTCAGTTCTTTTTTTAATTTTTGTAAGAATGTTTTATCAGACAGAAGCTCAGACTGTAGTCTTTTGTGTGATGTCTCTTTATTAGGAGAGTTGTCATTCTGAATTGTTGTAAAATCAAGCATCCCTTTCGTTTGTCGTTGTGCACGCATCTTTATTTGTTTTCTTGTAGCTTCAGTTTTTTTTACCTTTTGTTGCTGTAGGAAATCTTTCCCAAGTTGGGCTACACTCATCTTGAGGTATTTTAGAATAACATCCTCCAACAGAATGTTAAGGTGCTTTGTTATTTCTGTTTTTATAGCAGTGGACTCATATGTCTGGAAAATATTTCTCCATTGAGCAATCAAATTTTCTGAAAGCATTAATTTTTGTGAGAGGAATGTTCCAATATTTTTGCCTTGAACAGCAATATTTCCCTCAGTTTGTAGTTTCTGCAATTCCTGTTCTAAACACAAGAAGTTAAATGCATCATCTGTGATATGCGTTAATCCTTTACGAGCATTGTGTTTCCTAACAGTTTCATGAAGTGTTTCTACAAAAACGGAACTTTCTAGGATACTTGTCTCTGAGATGGCAATAACATGGTCTAGTAGATCTTTCTCCAAAGTTAATGCATTCACCAGTGCGCCTTTCTTGACATTATATGCATTTGTCATTATTCTCTTCATTCTACGGCGTCGTAAAGAAGACAGACACCAGCCACCTAGATACCTAATCTTACCTTTTCCTGCAACAGATTCTGAGAATTGTTTTTGAGATGTATTGGGAAGTTTTAGGTTTCCATCATATTTTATGGACTTTGCATGCTCTTGGATTATTTGTTTCCTTATGAAGGTGGCAAGCTTAAATGCAACATTGTAGTGAACATCTCAAAGGTTCATTACACTTGGAAACAACTTTTTGTGGACAAGGTCTCTGTATGCTTCAAATGTGGTGATTTCCTGAAACTTTTTATAAAAGCCATTCACCGTTTTATTGTTCACAAGCTCCACTGATTGAATAGTGTCACAAAATGCCTTTTTAAGCCTATCCCACAAATAACTCATGAATTGTTCTACACAGTTCTGATCAGTCATCAGCCAGTCTAATGCTTCATTTTCCTGCAGTTGGATGCCTGTCTGTTGAACATCATGTTTGAGAGCGTGCAAGATGTTATGAACATTTATATGGGGTGGTAGATGATGTTCAAATTCAGTTTCCAATGGGTTTTGTATATGCTTATTTTCATTAGATTCTAACAATTGTACCATTAACTCATCATTGTCATCGTCATCATCATGAACATCATTATCATAATCACTGTTGTCGTCACTTTTTCTCGACATCATCTTCTGGTCCTGTTCAGTTATATTAGAAAAATCGGATTGATTGCAGCATGACAAGTCACTTGCCTGAATATTGTTCAGTCCTTCACTGTATAAGTTTGTTATACAGGCTGGTGGTTTCAAAATAAGTCTTCGTGAAAAATTCAACACTCTCAATCCTTTTTTGTTTACTGACCTGCTTATAGCAACAACAAGTTGCCCATATTCGAACATGCCCTTGGAGTCAATTTCCAGGCGGTTTAATGTCATTCCCTGACACTTGTGTATGGTGATGGCAAATAAAAGTTGAAGGGGAAGTTGCTTCCGGCAGTCAACATCATATTTCAAATTTGGATCAAATTTAGAGAATGAGAATGGTATGATGGTCACTTCGCCAATATCATTGAACTTAACTTTCACATAAGCATTCTTCATTTCTGAAACAAATCCTCGAAGACCATTGACTACAGTGTCACTTATATTGGCTATTAACATAACTGGGGCACCAATCTTTAAATGGACAGCTGTCTCTGTTTTGATTCCAACTACATCACCCTCATTTTTGTATATTTTCTCTTCTCCTGTAAATGAAAAATATTCATAATTAGTTTACATGTTATATATATTGTTAGCTAATGCATAATTTCATTGACATGAAAAAATAATGAACA
Source organism: Ostrea edulis (assembly GCF_947568905.1). NCBI lineage: Eukaryota > Metazoa > Mollusca > Bivalvia > Ostreida > Ostreidae > Ostrea > Ostrea edulis. The sequence continues at coordinate 69,872,988 of NC_079165.1, read as the reverse complement.
TATTCTCATACATGTATACAAGAGTCCCATGGGCCACATCGCTCACATGAATCACCTTAGGTCTGCAGTTGTTCAGGTACTGAGATTTTTAAAAGATGTTTTGCAATTATTATTTTCATGAATTTTTTTAGCCCCATAGTGTCACGACAAAAACATGATACAAAGTCACAAGGTAAAGGAAAATCAGATGTGAAATGTAAGGTTTTTTCATAAGGAATCTATATACAACACATGAAATCCAAACCTCAAACAGTTCAAAGGATATTGCTCAAGTTCACCATTCTTAAAAGTCAGTCAAAATCCAAGATGAAGGATACAACACAATATCAAAATCTTTGGTACCAAAATGCAAAGGCCTTTTCACAAATGAATGCATCATTCAATATTAAAACGTTATGAAAGTTTTAAAATTTATGTCAAACTTCAGATCAAACATCACGGAACAAACTTGAATCCTCTTTACCCAAAGCATGTTTGGTGGCAAGTTTGGCTGAAATTAGCCTTGTAGTTCTGGAGAAAAAGTAAAAAAAAACCTTATTAAAAGTTTACGAACAGACAGATGGACAGACGCCAGAAAAAAAGTGATCATACAATTTTAAACAATTATTTTAAATATTATCCTATGTTATTAATATATGAAGGTTTGCACGAAATTTAGAAGTAGAGGAAGATGGAAAAGTGTTTGCCAAAGACATTATGGACAGGTATGAAGAATTTGTCATGGAATTTACTGGCAGTGTACAGGGCTGTATAAATACCCACAGTGTTGGAAAGTTACTTCCAAGCTTGTTTCCAAATTTAAAGGTCTCTCGAAGTCGCAGAGTGCATAATGATGGCATGAGCAGACCATGTACAGTATATAATGGAGTCAAATTGAGAGACGCCAACAATGCACAATCACAGATACATGTAATTAATCCACTCAACATTGAAAATGTCCTTCCCCTTCAATTCATGTAATGAATAAACATGACGACAATGTGAATTTAGTGATTTTTACAAATATATTAATAAATACAAATAAGGTTACAAAGGATGTAGCGATAGACTTTAAAAATAACACCTTCAAATTTTTCGGAAAGATATGGATTTAGATGCTCTAGGAATGAAAAATGACGACCATGTTTCATCTGTGAATCATTTTAAAGCTATTTTGACAATGATAGAAAAGTTTAAGGACTGGTAACAAGAAGAAAGCAATACCTCAACACATACGCTTCGAAGATGTATCGGAGTATAAGAATGAGACATCAGAACCTAGGATAAGATCTAGATCCTGTATTGGTGTCCTTAGGTGGTTATGTACTCTAACCACTTGTGAAACTTGTCAGAGAAATTTAAGGGATTTTTCTAATGAGGAAAACACCAAGGTTCAAGTGAGCGACATAGAAGATGATTTTAAATCAATAGTAGAAAATATTCTTCCAACTGCACGACTTGCAATGAAAACACTACTTATGGCACAATTTGAAGCATTAGGTGTTTCTGATAAGAGACAACGAAGGTGGGACCAGGACATAATTAAAGTGTCTGAACTTGTGGTCAAGGAGTCCACAGTCTTATGAGGATTTGAAAAACAGTGGAATATTGATATTGCCCTCTGGAAGACAACTACAGAGGTACAAAAATGTTGTTAGCCAGGAAACTGGGATAAATGTTGATGTACTCAGATGGATGGCAAATACTGCAAAGAAACTGAACATTCCTCAGTCAGGATATCATGGAGGATTAATCCACGATGAGTCACGAATACAGCAAGACTTAGCCATAAATTGTAAAGGAAAACAAACACAACTTATTGGTTGGATAGACACAGGGGAGGAAGGCAATAACATAAGATTAACAAAGTCAAAGTCCATTGAAAATGAATTAGCCACAGAGGTCTTCCAAGTCTCCTTCCTAGGTTTCACTGGTTTTCGATTTCCAGTCGCTCATTATCCCACAAATGGAATCACAGCAGCCGAGATATATTCTATTATATATGATTTAATGTCTGAATTAAGTACATATGTAGTTGGGGATTCAAGGTAACATGCATACTTCAAGGTGGGGGAGCACAGGACATTTCAGAGATGATAACGACGCAAGAGACAACAATTTCTGCAGTTTGAATGTTGTAAATCCAACACAAGAATTAGCACATGCTCAAGATTTCTCACACTGTATGAAAAAGTTAAGGAATGCAATTCTAAGTAGTGGTTTTGAGTCATTCCACACTAAACAACTTCAGAAAGGGTCAGACATTATTACATGGAGCCAGTGGATTGCTGCAGCCAATTGGGATGAACACACAAATTCCAGAAGAATTCATTACAAGTTGAGCATGTCTCATATGCACCCAAATTCAGCTGAGAAAATGCGGAATCACTTGGCCGAAGAAGTCCTGAACGAAGATATGCTGCATTTGATGAAAGAATATCAGAAATCATGAAGAAAGGGACAAGAGTTAAATGGGGCAATAGAGTTACTTCAGCAAACCAGTTTACTCATATCAGTTTTTAGGAACAAAGATCCAATCAGGCATTTATGATAAACGCATGCTCACATTAATTTCTGTCAAAGACTGGTTTAGATCTTGGAAGGAAGAAGGTGATATGTCAAAGGAAAGCAAGATGAAGCCGAGTTACAAATGTTTATATGACATAGACAGTTTAATTTCAACCTTTACAGAGATTACAAAGCAACATCTTAGGAATTTTCCAGGATCCGGAATGTACCCCTCCCGTTTAACTCTGATATAATTGAAAACAATTTCTGCCAAGTTAGAGGGTTACACAATGGGAACACCATGAATCCCCAGATATACAGCATACCAGGCTACAACAAGATGTACTGTGAGCAATGCTCAATAAGAATACCCCCCGTTTACCCCAATCTCCCAAAGGGTGTTGTTAATAGGTATAAACTAGGAACACATCATCTCCATACGATAAAAAAAGCCGTTAAAGAATTTAAATGGAAACCATATTGCTACTTCGATGTCCAGTGCGCGTGACCTTTGACCCTTTGACCCCAAAATCGATAGTGAACATCTTCATCCCATGAGTAGTCCATATGTATGATATGGTGACTGTAGGTGGAAAGGATAACGCTTTAGAACCTGGAAACCATATTGCTACTTCAATGTCCAGTGCGCGTGACCTTTGACCTTTTGACCCCCAAATCAATAGTGAACATCTTCATCCCATGGGTAGTCCATATGTATGATATGGTGAATGTAGGTGGAAAGTATACCGCTTTAGAGCCCGGAAACCATATTGCTACTTCGATGTCCAGTGCGCTTGACCTTTGGACCCCAAAAACGATAGGAAACATTTTCATCCCATGGGTAGTCCATATGTAGCATATGGTGACCGTAGGTGGAAAGCAAAACGCTTTAGGGCCCGGAAACCATATTGCTACTTCGATGTCCAGTGCGCTTGACCTTTTGACCCCCAAAACGATAGGGAACAACTTCATCCCATGGGTAGTCCATATGTATGATATGGTGACTGTAGGTGGAAAGGATAACGCTTTAGAGCCCGGAAACCATATTGCTACTTCAATGTCCAGTGCGCTTGACTTTTGGAGCCCAAAATCGATAGGGAACATCTTCATCCCATGGGTAGTCCATATACATGTATATGATATGGTGACGGTAGGTGGAAAGGATAATGCTTTATAGCCCGGAAACCATTGCGTCTACAGACGGACGAACAGACGGACAACCCGATTCCAGTATACCCCCCACAACTTGTTGTGGGGGGGGGGGGTATAATGAACAGTGTTATTTTGGGACAGTCTTCATTGTCCAGGGGAAAGAAATCAATACAGGCATACCATCAGCCGATCCTTTCAATTTTGATGTTCCAACGAAAATACAAAGGAGAGAGAAGAGAAAACCCCTTACAAAAATTGTTGATAATTCACAGAATACTAGTAAACACAAATTTGTCCCGCCTTCTAAGAATAATACTATCATGTGGTAAAAACAAATTAAACATATTGTTTACCATCCATTTCTCGAAGACACTTCGCATTCCACAAATAGACATCCTCTCTTCTGGCCATTATCTTCACTGGACAGGGAGTGGTCTCTTCATTCGCATAAGAAGTGCTTCTGATTCATTGGAAAGTTGGCCTCTAGAAATGGACATTTGATAAATAAGTAATTTACAGGTATAAATTCCATGTTTGTTATATACAAAAGAATTGAAACTTTAAATTTTCATCTTCCTTCAGTACATTGTGTTGATAAATTTGAAAAAAAAATTATGTCTCTTATGGTATGCAAATAAATCCATGCTTTCTTATGAAAATGTAATTCGTTTTTGTTTAAAACAAATGTCTCCCCACCTCTCCAAATTGAAAGTGTTCACAATTACAACCCCTCCCCTTAAAGTAATGCATGGTATGAAGGAGAAAGCATGAGCAAGAACATAGGCATTATGAAATGAACTTTATGCATCGAGGAATTCAACATATATGTGAACAATGTCATTATTGTATATGATACAAAAATAATGACTGTTATGCTGCAGTATCAGTAGGGAAAGGAATATACCCTTATACATGAAAAGAGTTATAAAACATTCCTCCTAAGACCTTGATTCACTGGAAATGGTAGAAAAATATTAGACCCGTGGGTCAGAACAATGTGAACATCATTGAAATTAATGATAATGAAGTATTGTAAAACATTTCAAGGCTATCCAATAAGCCATATATAGGAGGAGTGATCACAAGCTATTTTACACCCTCCACCACACTTAAATACACTATAATTTGAAGGATAACAATTGGATTATGCACATCTGAAAATGGCAATGAATTTCGAATCTACTGGATAAGCCATAGAAATGTTCACAATCTATTTAACATCCACCACCCCTCTTAGATCCACAATAATTTGACTGTTATGAAAATAATTGGATCCTCGTGTCCCGACAATATGCACATCTACAAATGGTAATGACGCATGGTACAAATTTTCAAGCTTATTGCATAGCAAAAGTGTTCGGACGATCTTGTGACAGACAGAAAGTACAAGAACAATATGTCTCCCTCTGGAAGAAGGGAGACATTATAAAAAACAATTAATAGTAAAACCTGGTAATTTCATGGATAGCCTGTACCAAGTCAACTTCTTTCTGTCTATAAACATGGTCCAAATTGACATGGTGAAAAAAACTTCAGAAGTTGACTTTCCACGATACTACTGCCAGGGTCGTCATACTTTGAGTTCGGTACTGGTGGAAGCTGAAAAAAGTATCCACTGAAAATGACCTGAAAGGAAAAAATCGAAATATAAATGATAATTTTCAAATAATACTACAAAACACTATAAAAATGATATACTTACCAATACAAACTTCTGAATAATGTAAAACAAAAAATCTGCTGGTAATGACTACATTGATGCTATCAACATAATTTTCTATAAGGATATTGTGAAAACTTAAACTGTTTACTAAAATTTTCTTTGACAGACCTGACAACCTCCAAATGGCTTTGTGACATCTTTCAGGTGCCGAAAGACATATTCCACCTGCTCAAACAGTCTTTCACTTAACATTGAAACTTCATCTAAAACAATAAAAAAAACCATTATTGATCAATGGAAACATTGAACACAGGAGCTTCTAATCCATTTTGTTCTCAATGCATGTATTAATATATATATATATATATATATATATATATATATATATATATATATATATATATATATATAGATTGAGAACAAAATTGATCAACGCCCTGTGCATTGAACATGTTTTACAGAATTGATTCATTAGGCCTACTATGTCTTGTTGGTTTACTTACCTATCACCAGGACATCACACCTAAGGATATTAATTTTGGATATTTCAAAACGCTCAGAGGTTTGAAGCAAATCCAAAAGTTCTGCATTTTGGTAACGGCCGTCTTTCAATCCACAGAATTTATGTATCTATTTGAAAACAAAAGTTTAATCAAAACAAAATATCTTCTACAAACTTTTCAAAACTGTGTTATTACCACTATTTAGAAGTAGTTTCTAGGTCTTTCATTAATTTGTATCCCATTTTATACTCCTATAATTAACACGTTTCAATACATAAACTTTATGATAAAGCATTACTGACCTTGTTGATGTTCGCTTGGCCTCTGAATCTGACGCAGCAAAGATGCAGAAAGATCTGTAGTACTTGTTAATGTCACCCTTTTGGTCTTCGAAATGTTGTCGACAATAATACCGATTGTGTGACTCTTTCCTGTCCCGGGCAAGCCTGTTAGAAGTACATTGTGCCCCTCTTCTGCGAGCAGAACTACATTTTCTTGTTCTTCCATTGCTTTCAAGTTTAGCTGGAATACCTTGCATTTATCGCTTAAGTGTACAACACTCCCGAGAGTTTCCGAAAGTCGGAAGTAAGGTTTCATTGCGAGAGTTATCTTTTCTTGTGCACGATTGACGACAATGCAGACAGCTTGGATTATTTTCGTCTATAAAACTCAATTAATCAAATATGAAAGGGTTGGACTCCGTTGGACTTGTTTTACGAGATGTTTAACGTCTTTTGGATAGGGGGATTCGATTTGTTTCTTGGAACTAAGGTGATTTTTAGCTTTGTTTACAACCAGTGTCCTATTTTCGTGTCATCCCTTGTTAGATATTTATATATAGATTGAGAACATAATGGATAAGAAGCCCCTGTGATTCATTTATAAACATTAAAGGTCACTTTAGATCAACAACAACATCCAAAAGTCACTCCGAACTGCCGTACAATCTGGCCACGACAAGTTTTTTGCCATCATTTTCACATTCATTAGATAGAGGCAGGACGGTCTTGTACAGTTTTTTAAGTTCTGTTGTTTGGGTCTGCCCCAGTACAGCCACAATGAGCACAGACATCAACTGGTCCTAAGGCAGCGGTGTAGTAGGGTAGTTCAATAGGACTCTGACAGGTAATGTTCATCCGTGTAGTTAGCATGTTATACATGTGATGATCATCTGCCAGCATAATTGTCCCACATGTATAGTCGAATTCCGTGATGGCAACAGCCAGACTGCATAGCTGCATCTCTGTTGTTAGCTGAAAAAGTCAACAAACAAGTTTCGTTTTACATTAAATTACTTAAAAAGTAACATTAGACCATAATGAAGAAAAAAACACCTAAATTCCGATCTAATTTTTCTGAAAATTTGGAACAGGTATGCATTTCATTAAGGGGAGTTTAAATTAGGGTGGGTGGGGATGAGAATCTAAGATTTTTTTTATTAAGACCTTTGTAAACTTTACTATTGAAATCAAATAAGACACATTTTACTACAGGCTAGTATCAATCTTTTACAAACTAAAACAGGCCTCATGCTTTGAAAATTGAAAATGTAACTGTCTCAAATGCAGAAATTTTTGTTTTGGCTATTTCCGCAAATTTTATTTAGATTCTTATTCTTAAGTAACAATTGCCTTTTTCCTGCTATAAACCACACGAGGCTTTCTACATTCTACGCAGTTAATTACTGCTCGTGCATTTTGAAGTCCCGGTTAATATCGGCAATTGTCAGGTTTGGGTTAACATCGAATATAGTATGGTCATCTGCCGATGTTTTGACAAGACTGCAATTTTTGGGCAACACCCCATGTTCAGATTGAAATACATCAAGTGTCGTTCTATCCTCAACCGTCTTAAGCACGGACTTTTCATCTTTATGCTGGCACTTCTTAAACCTAAGAGCAAGCAGGCTGCTCACCGACAACATATGGGCAGCCTTGATGAGCTCCCTTGAAATGTACCGGAAGTTGAGTACAAGCAAGTTCGGAACCGTGATTGCCGATTTCCCGGTCGATCGGGGACATTTTTTTTAAAACAACATTTTCGCCCAGTCAAGGCATCAGTCGGTCGGGTAACAGGAAACAGAGGTATAATTTTATTTGGCCTAATTAAATGTGTTGGTTGATTGAATATTGTTTAACACCCCTCTCGAAAATATTTCTCTCTCTCTCTCTCTCTCTCTCTCTCTCTGCTGTCTGACGTGTTTCATACCGATTGTTAAGCCGTTCTTGGCACATTGATTTGACTGCGGATAACTCCGTTTACCTGATCAGGATATGGGGCGCACGGCGGGTGTGACCGGTCAACAGGGGATGCTTACTCCTCCTAGGCACCTGATCCCACCTCTGATGTGTCCAGGGGTCCGTGTTTGCCCAACTATCTATTTTGTATTGCTTGTAGGAGTTATGAGATTGATCACTGTTCGTTATCTTCACCTTGCATATGGTATTGCGTATGGGATTTATGAGATTGGTCACTGTTCGTTTATCTTCACAACCTAACGGCCAGAGGGCAAACATAATTATACCCTCAAATATTCCCTCTAGGGTTATTAGCAGCTCAAGGTCTAAATGATCGACAACCCTAGAGCTTCTATGCATTTCCGATAGGGCAGAAAATTACTTGGAAATGTGAACGAGTTTAAGCACTTCAATTTGTAGGCATTGGCAAGATTCACTACTTCATGAACGCCACGCATAGGTCAAAATTTGTTACCGTCTTCCTTGGAAGTGCATGAAGTGAAAATTTTCAATTATTTCATTGGTTGAAATGCTCTTCAAGGCAAGGGAGATAATTTTCTGGTGTTCTAATTTTCGTACATGTACGACTTAACAATTTTTCAAGATTTTCAATCTTAAAAAAATCGACAAAACGAACAAAAGAAAAATGCAATTCATGAAATTGACACATTACTTTTGTAAAGCAACTAATACAAAGCATTTATATGGTTACTTCATTTACAGTAATGTTTTCATTTTTGCATACAAACAGAAAAACTCGCCGTTTTTTTTTTTTGTTTTTTTTTTATTGCTTGTGTTTTGGGATAATTTTAATTGACAATCAGTGATTCCAATGCAACCATTTTTGTTTGTATTATCAGTGGCATTTGAGAACTTTGCTAATCTTAAGAAGGAATAGGATAGTAACATTTCATTACATATTATGTTGCTTAAAATTACCCCTGTCTGTATCAGGTAAACTTAAAGTTTTTGTTTTTTTTCAAACATCTGTAATGTTCTAAAACTATCCTATTCCTTCAGAATATTTTTTCCCCTTACAATTGCTCAAATTTGAATAGCAATTATTAATCTTTTCCATCAAACTCTATGTATTTTATGATATAATTTTTGGCAAAACTATTACAATATTCTCAGGTCTTTATCCTGGTTAATTTCTAAAGCAATTGTACTGTACAATATGCAAGAATAATTTTTATGCAAATTTGAGCAATTTAAATCTTTTTAGTTTGTTTTGTTTCATAACTTTGTTAAAAAATAAATATTTTGATATACACACTGAAAATCTCAGTTTCATTTGATATAGAGGCTTTAACCAGTGCTAATACAGGGGACAGTGATTTTGATTTCCAGTACATATACCCTTCATAAATACAAACTTTTACAATGGGAGTCAGGACACAGCTTTGTAGGCATGATGTCCGTGTGATTATCTATTTTAGCTCAATTCAATAATGAAGACAAGGGACATAATTCAACTTCGCTCTATAGAGTTGCTGCTAAAGACGGCAAGCTTTTTTAAAAAGCTTTACTTGTTGTACTACACCTAACGCTGTTGGCGTCTTTATATCGAATGGAACGGAAATCACACCCCCCCCCCCCCCCCATTAAAAAAAAAAAACCCACACACGCACAAAAACAACCTACAACTGGTATTACCCAGTACTTCTATATACACATCATGTGGACAAAAATTAAACATGAGATTCGTTATCTTCACATTTCATGGTAGAGTACATTCATAGATGTTTATTAGCACAAGCATTGTACAGCGCATAGAAACTATATAAGTAATTTTGTGCTTTATAAATGAATAAAAAATACATGCTACTCACAGGTCCAGATCATACTTATCATATTGCAATATCTTTTTTATTGCAAATGTATCAATAAAAAAATATAAAAGAGTATAATTTCAAACTTTAATTCAAATCCTAGAACTTATCTTTCTTACAATAAATAATACTGAACGGTATGCATACTTTATTTCATGTCGAAGTTGAATATACTAGAGACAATTAATTTGCAATAAAATACTGGATCTATGAATTTTTAGGTCACTTGAGTAAACTCAGGTGACCTATTGCAATTGGTTTTCGTCCGCCGTCGTTAACAATTGAACATTTTTAACTTCTTCATAATAACTACCAGTCCAATTCTTTTCAAATTTGGTATGAAGAATCATTGGGACAAGGGGGACATAAATTGTAAATTTCAGGACTCCAGCAGCCCTGGGGCACTAAGGGTGGGGCAAAAACTGCCCAAAATTGAGCAATTTTCAAAACTCTTCTTCTCAAGAACCACTGACACATGTAAGAAAACCTAAATGCTTAGTGATGTAGAGCAGAAAGACCTCTACCAAAATTGTAAATTTCATGATCCCCAGGGTAGGGGTTCTGACCCCAGGGGGGCCTAACTTGTTATATAGCGTTTATGTGTAAAACATTTAAATAACATTTTCTTTAGTGCTATTGATACTAAATTGAAAGTAAACAGATATTTAAAAAGAAGAGGTAGTCCTTTACCAAAATTGTAAATTTCATGATCCAAGGGATTTGGTATCAGGGTGGGGCCAAAATGGTCAGTTATTAAATGTGTGAATAGACATTTTTAACTTCTTGATAACTATCATTCCAATTCTTTTCAAACTTGGTATGAAAAATATTTGGAACAAGGGGAACATAAATTGTAAATTTCAGGATTCCTGAAGCCTTGGGGACGGGGCCAAAACTGTCCCAAAATGACCAATTTTCAAACATCTTCGTCTCAAGAATCACACACATATAAGACAAACTAAATGCATTGTGATGTAAAGCAGGCAAACCTCTACCAAAATTGTAAATTTCATTGGGGTTCTGACCCCAGGGCGGGGCCAAACTTGTTATATAGTGTTTATGTGTAAAACACTTCAATAACATTTTCCTTAGTGCTTTTGATACTAAATTGAAACTAAATGGATAGAGCAGGTAGTCTTTTACCAAAATTGTAAGTTTGATTTTCCTTAGAGTAAGGGTTTTAACCCCTGTGTGGGTTCGAACTTAGTATATAGTATTTTTGTGTAAGTTTGCTGATACTGTATAAAATCTAAATGCATACTTAGGAATAGCAGAAAAGGATGTACAAAAAATGGTGAATTTCACAACCCAGGGTTATGACTTTAAGATGAGTCAAAATTAGTTATATATTTTGATGTTTTAATGTTAATACACCTGTTATTTAAAGCCTTTCATCAGTTTTTACACTTTTGAGGGCAGTGAAGTTTTAAGAAGGCATCTTGTTTTATACTGTTGCTGAACATTAGAATTTATTTTAGATATTCAGAACAAGAATTTTTTTCTAGATTTCGTATCCCATGGAAGTAGTGATACCTTTTCACTAGTATTTAGGTGACCGGTAAGGACGAACGGAGCCCCCTCCCTCCAATTTAGGAGTATGACGTTTGGGCAAAAGAGACATTTTTAGGTTCCTTTTCTGCTCCTCGACATTATTTTAGAAGGCAGTTTCTCCTTCGACTTCCCCTACACTTTGAATAAACGATTGTACGTGTTTGCGTACTATACTCAATTCTTTATTATACCCCCTGGGGGGGGGGGGGGGGTATACTGGAATCGGGTTGTCCGTCTGTCCGTCCATCCGTCTGTAAACGCAATGGTTTCCGGGCTCTAAAGCATTATCCTTTCCACCTACCGTCACCATATCATACATATGGACTACCCATGGGATGAAGATGTTCCCTATTGATTTGGGGGTCAAAAGGTCAAAGGTCAAGCGCACTGGACATCGAAGTAGTAATATGGTTTCCGGGCTCTAAAGCGTTATCCTTTCCACATACCGTCACCATATCATACATATGGATTACCCATGGGATGGAGATGTTCCCTATCGATTTTGGGGTCAAAAGGTCAAAGGTCAAGCGCACTGGACATTGAAGTAGCAATATGGTTTCCGGGCTCTAAAGCGTTATCCTTTCCACCTACAGTCACCATATCATACATATGGATTACCCATGGGATGAAGATGTTCCCTATCGGTTTTGGGGTCAAAAGGTCAATGGTCATCGAAGTAGCAATATGCTTCGGTTTGTCATGCCATTTCTTTTTTACACTCAGAAAAGAAGTAGTTTATACCTATTACCAACACCCTTTGGGAGATTGGGGTGAGCGGGGGGTATTCTTAGTGAGCATTGCTCACAGTACCTCTTGTTGTCCTTGAGTTATACATCTCATCGGAATACATCTACATATGTAGTGCATGTATACACAAGTATATCTAATTGTATAAGATAAACAACAGGTGGGTGGACAGGATAAGATAGGAGGAGAAGAAATTACAAATATAAAATAATATAATGACACAGGTCACATGTAATCACATTATGAGATGCTCATGTTATTAGAATAATACTATAATTACATTATTGACTTACAATGCTAAACTTGGTACTGAGTATTTTCACAGCTGGTACTAAGCATTTTCCCAAGATATTGAGTTCTTTAGTATTGTCTACACCCAGGAGCTTAACTAATTTAAATACACTTGGTTTTGTGCAATAAAAACCCTTCATATATTTCTTTCTATACTAAATCTTTCCAAAATAACTAATCAGCAATACAAATTAAATTGTTTTTGCAATTTGCATCCGCCATGTATAATTAAGAGGCGGCCGCCAGTTAATTTATATGGCTGCATAGATCAGTAAATGCCTTTGAACACACAACTTCATCCCCTTTCATAAGAGCCCTTTTACGCGCTATGTTTATCCTTGTATTCTGTGCTTTTTTAAGAGTGGGGGAAATTACTAAAACAGGCGGTACTAATCAACACTATCTGCAACTCAAAAATATACAAGTAAGTCAAGATATAAACAACGTAAAATATATTGAAGTCAATATCCCACATTTCAAGCACTCTAAAACCAATCATACCACTTTACGCTTGCAAGAGAATACCGGAAACGAGCTTCTTTGTCCCTACCAGGCAGTCGTGCACTATCTTGGTCTTAGGAAACATGCTTCCCACAAGAACCCTTGTTTTCATTTTGTGACGGCTCCCCTATCTCGCGCCAACATTTTACCCAACAGTTACAGATAGCCTTAGCGTTTTGCAAAACTTCCACTTCATAATTACCAAACACATAGTTTCCGCATCGGCGCTGCCTCAACAGCAGCTACTCAATGTTTCACCGAATTGCAGATTCAAACCATGGGTCGTTGGAATTCCAACGCCTTTAGGAAATATATCAGAATCCCTACATTGAATTTGTAGGTGGTTTCGATCTTGAAGGCAGGGGCTTCAGATCAATGTTATTCCAACGCCTTTAGGAAAGGTATCACTATCTTTACATCGAATTTGTAGTTCGGTTCGATCTTGAAGACAGGGGCTTCAGATCAATGGAATTCCAACGCCTTTCGGAAATTTATCATAATCCCTACATTAAATTTGTAGTTTGTTTCGATCTTGAAGACAGGGGCTTCAGATCAACTATCAGAGCCATCTAGTAGCTGACATTACCGGATGATTTTCAGTGTTATCCGTTTCATTTGATTTTTACCACCCAATACCTATGTCAACCCATTTACCAGTCAGGGGCTGTTATTGGGTTTAACTATAAACATTTTGCCATGTGTTCAATTTTCTTTTTTGCCTGTACTCTTATTTATACGTTTATATACTGTTTTATGGGGCGTTAACAAGATAGACTATTTTTGCATATTGTGTAAGGCTCAATTGTATAGCCTACCTTTTTACGGTGGCATGAACGCCCCATTTTTTTGTAAGGTTGCATGCAGATACATGTATGTCGAGTTCCTTTACTATGAGAAATATGTCTAGTCTCTTTACTATGGAAACGTGCCATTGATATTTTTACTTTCTGCAGCACCCATTTTTGAACGTATATATGTCACTCCTATTGAGAGGTATATTATGAGATGATGATGCTTTACTTTTGTACTTTTATATTGGGTGCTAATTCAGGGATTGGATTTTGCTATATATGTGCTTGTATATACGTTACTTTTGGTTGTCATTTATTTATTTAATAAATTACCATTTTTTACTTTTATATGTGTTTGACTTATTTCGGGGCAGGCTGACATAAATAATAAGTGGCGGCCGCCAGTTAAATTAATATTACTTCTATACCCTGGCACCTGTTGGCTAATGAGGTTAGAACTCTGAATTGGACCGACTAGAAATGAAACAATCACCGTGTTTCCACAGCCCACATACATGAATAGTATCGGTATCACTCAACCCTTCCGATGGGACGCTTTAATTGGTTTCGAAGTAGATTAGATTAATTGTATATTTAACGTCCCGCTTGAGAATTTTTCACTCATATGGAGACGTCAACATTGCCTGTGATGGTCTGCAAAATTTAGGTCTTTGCTCGGCGCTTACGGCCTTTGAGCATGGAGGGATCTTCATCGTGTCACACCTGCCCATTTAGTCACCTCTTACGAACAGCAAGGGGTACTGAGGACCTATTCTAACCCGGATCCCTACGGTACGAGGTACATGTCGATTAGACCAATTATACATACTACATAAATCAAGTTATGCTAAGTCTTAGATCTTGTGTTGAATGGTTATTTCAGAATCTTTAAAAATAGCATCAGAGGATACATATATTTCCTTGATTACCACTTAATTGATTGAATCATTATTCGTCTAATAATTACTAATGTTGTTTACTTGTGATTCATCTCACAGGTGTTCGCAGTACCAAACCCTACTGTGTATTGATTATTATAATTTACACATTTTGAAATCTCCTTTTATCACATAATTATCACCCGTTTCATTCCTTGGATACGTAGATACCCCCTGAAAGCATGGAAATAGTTCATCTACAGCATTTATCTTGCACCAAAAAAAAAACCCATATATGTACATCTTCATCACAGTGAATATTTTAAAAGCTGTTTTCAACTTGCTTTTAATTGTTTAAAATCCACTTTTTCTTACATATTTTAAAGAAATCATTGTACAAAGTAAAATTACGTACCTCTTGTAATAGTGGAATTTGTTACAGTATACAATGAATATTTAATTTATTCTTATATAGTACATTTTCAAGATATACTGCATTATACTGTGGACATATTTCATACGACATGCCTGCTGTTGTAGGCACTGTGAAATAAATACAGTACTTATACTTTGGAGTATTTCATCAAAAATGTTTTTACATTTGAATTAAGAATTCGTTATTTTTATGAATGTACACTATACACGCACAAAGATTTATTATGAATTTTTAAACGATAAATCATGCATGTGCTATAATTATGATATTACAGCTTGGAGATAATGAATTTGTATAAAATGTGACGTCGCTTTCGTGATTCTTTTGCCACAATTTATGACGTTATAAGCGCAACGTAAAGTGACACCAGTACCGTGCGCTTAGTGAAAGCAAATATAATATCTTCACGGTGTGGCGATAACAACCGGGACTATTATATTCATCCGCGATATATACGAGCACATTCATTTTTTATTTATGCTTATTTAATTGTGTCATGAATGAGTAACTAAAATAAAGTTAATTGAATTCATGTCTTCATAATAAAATACATGTATATTTATTTTTATAACTTAAGTGGTATATTTTGGCTCAACATTGTTTTGAACGTTAATACAGAGACAGCTAAAAGAAAAACAGAATAAAATATTCATAGCAAGACCATAGACTTTATCAGTCACCTTTTGCACAGGCAATTGCATCGCTTGGGGTCGAATTTACTATATAAAGAGTAAAGGTATAGAACTCTAAATATAGGGTACCCAACTTAGCCGATGTAAAAACAATAAATTAATTGATATAAAATTCTACTTTGTATTTTATTTTATTCATACATAATCAATCTACATTACTAACAAAGTTCATCCCGAAATTCTGTATACTTCCCAAGATATGCAGAAATGAACTCGGAAAAATGCCTATTATTTTTGGTTGACTTTTAGCTGGGCCCTGACACTATACGACTACACAGAGTGTTTGAGCATTGCAACAAGCTATCAAATAGAATGTGCAGCATAAAATATCACTTCTAAAATGAATTTCTTACCCCAATTCATAAAATGAAGTCCGTAATAGCTCCAAGTGATTGAAAATTTTAAACCGTTTCTACTTTCATTTAACACAGTCATTTTCATCGGTGCCACTAACTACCCACATTGACATCATTATTATCAATCGTCAAACACCTGTCATAATATGATTTAGATAAAAATAGACATAATAAGACATTTGTATATTTATAAAGACTTGTTATTAGCATAATTTATGTACTATAATGAATCAATATTGATAAATATTAGTATTTGAGTCTCTAAATCATTATGGGTCCTTCCATCTCTTTTGGGTAATTAGTCATAACTACCGTTCATGGTGGGGATTGTGAAAATACAGATGTTTAAAAATTTATCTGCTATGCGTAGAAGTTTGTTCCTGTGACGGAGGGCTTCTTTCTCGGAAGTCAGCAGTTCGATTGCGGAACTGAAATCCCCTGCAAACAGTTTTTTCGATAAATTGTCTAGCCCTCATAATCTGTCCTGGTTGAAAGTGAATTGGATTTTGTTTCCTTCTCCACGGAAATCCGGATTACTGGGAGACTTGAACTTGACCTGAATTTCGCACAGAATTGCTGATTTTTGCTTTTCAAGAGCCATCTCTAACCTCTTATTGAACAAAGATACGGCGTCTACAGCGTCGAATTCTCCGCCTGAAACTTTAGGCCTGACTTCAAAGTTTTCTGCATGTTCAGCTCGACTGGTATGTATCTCAGGGTCTGACATTACATTGGTGGCTAAGGCATAGCAGTACAAGGACTTCCTTTGTTACTTGTAACGAACTTCGCACTGCCCGAAAACTGACCGGGGCTAGTATATATACTGAGCGCGAAAGCGCTCGTGCATGGGCTAAGAAGCCAGCGAAATGTATTTACGGAAAGTAACGAAAAATGACGAATTGTAAAACGTAAAGAAATAAATTTCTTCACTGCCACTTTCAATCTCACTCGTATCAGGATTTTCACTACCTTGCTCACTTCTTTCAACTGACTATCTCCTCTGACTCTTGCACATCATCTTCTATCTGCTCTATCTGTGTCTCTCTATTCTCTTTCTCCACCAACTCATTTTCAACTCTTTCTCAACATCTGCACTGACTGACTTCTTTCTTTCAGATGGTCTTCTTACCACCTTTAAATGAAAAATGTTAACAACATTTTCAGGTTCAAATTTGCTAACAGATTCTGATAAATATTTGATTGCGAGCACATCATTCAAAAATGTTTGTCTCATCCTGTTTCGCAAATTAGATTTGCTCAATTTTAATTGAGAAAATCCCCTTTCTGCTTGACCACTAGAAGGTGACATGCAGAGAATGAGATCCAAAGTTGAATGATTCATGAAATACACAATTTTAGAACACTAAAAAATCAATATATGCACCCAGGGGTGCATGAGCCGAGTTGCATGGGATACATTGTAAAGTCAGGAATGATGTGGCATATTTATAATTGAGAAGAACTAATTTCAGTTTTAAACTTTTCGAGTTACTGTCCAGAAACCATATTTGTCTGAAGTTTTCAATCTATTTTCGGTCACTGACCTTGACCTTTGTTCTCCAAAATCAATAGGGGCCTTGCTTTGCTGGTATCCAACAATATATCCAAGTTTTATTTGATTCAATTAAAATTTTTCGAGTTATCCTCCGGAAACCAATTTTTTTTTCGAATTTTAAATCTATTTTCGGTCACTGTGACCTTGACCTTTGACCTATTTTCTCCAAAATCAATAGGAGTCTTCCTAACCTGGTACATAACAATATCTTTAGTATCATTTGATTCGGATTTAAACTTTCATCCGGAAACCAAATTTTTCTGAAATTTTCATTCTATTTTCGGTCACTGTGACCTTGACTTTTGACCATTTTTCTCCAAAATCAATAGGGTTCTTCCTTACCTGGTACCCAACAATATCTTGAAGTTTCATTTGATTAGATTGTAAACTTTTTGAGTTATCATCCGGAAACCAATTGTTGACGCCCAACCGCCCGCATCACCAAACCAATAGCCGAGTTCAACGTCGTTGCAACTCAGCTAAATATCAACCTTTCAAGGAGTCCCAGGATATTGGCCAGGCTTTGAGGTCAGCTATCCTCGTAGTTGTCTCAACATCAAGATCTGAGGTGTCTGAGAACCGTTTAGAAATCGCAGAAGTAACCTCCTGTAGGGCTGACTTTTTGGCATGTTCAAAGATTCTTTCCTTTGACAATTCCAAACCTTCGAAATACTTCACATCACTACAAAAATCAAATATCAATTAACTATGTTTCAGTTTTTCTGACACATTGCAAATATTTGATATAATTGGTAAGTATGGATATTAAAATTAATTGGAAACTATTTTTAAAAAATTTAATACCTTGTCTTCAGTTTCTCAGTGCCCTCCAATGTACTTTCTATCATCCGATGTTGAACTGCTAAAACAGCAGTTTCCTCTTGTAGTACCAAAGACATGTTTTTCAAAGGTGTAAGCAAATCCATCATGAAAAGAAGAAATTAAATTACATCCCTAGACTTTAGAAGATGTGGGAAAAAAACCCATTTAGCATTCATATTGGAGTCGTCTACTTCTGCTTCATACTTAGATATTTTGTTGAAAGTAGACATTAACGGGAAACTGACAACTCAACTGTACGACAAACGGGATGAGTTCATCTTCTCTATCGTCAACTTCCCATATTTATGTAGCAATATTCCAGTATCACCTGCATATGGTGTTTATCTCTCAACTGATTCGATACGCAAGAGCTTGTTCTGCGTATAGTCAGTTTTTAAATCGAGGCAAGCTACTGACAAACAAGTTGATAGTACAGGGGTTTCAACAGTCTCGGCTGAAGGCAGCATTTGGCAAATTCTTTGGTCGTTATAACGATCTAGTTCGTCAATACAACCTATCATTGGGTCAAATGCTGTCTGACATGTTTCATACTGATTGTTAGGCCGTTCTTGGCACACTGATTTTGACTACGGATAACTCCGTTTACCTGATCAGGATATAGGGCTCACGGCGGGTGTGACCGGTCGACAGGGGATGCTTACTCCTCTTAGGCACCTGATCCCACTTCTGGTGTGTCCAGGAGTTTGTGTTTGCCCAACTATCTATTTTGTATTGCTTATAGGAGTTATGAGATTGATCACTGTTCGTTATCTTCTATAATCAAGTTGTGAAAAATTGCTGAATTTTGTCTTTAATTAAATAAAGTGTTCCAATTTCTCATCATTAAAATCCTAACAAATTAACAAAACTTGGTACCTGTTCCATATGTGCCACAATGAATTTGTAAGAAGTAATGACATTGGTAACAGCCAAGATGTCCAACCCATCTTGTTCCATCACATCTTGTGGGAATGCGTAACCTCTCCCCATTTGTCATCAATGCAGATAATGTTCTTAGCATAGAATTGTTAAGAGAACTGTTATGGTAAAAGTAATATAAACCCTTTTAAAGTAGTGTTCCAACTGTCTTCTGGTACAGGGGGACTTTCCTCACGGCATTCTTTAAAGAAAGCTCTAAACGATGGGCCTTACAATGCAAAGTGATGATGCTCGGTGGCTGTGTTTTGAGAAGGGCTCCGACACCTGACGTCTTACCTGTGTTTACTGATGAAAGGTGATGCACCATCACAAAACAATGCCATTAATTTTTCACTAAATTCACGCCAAGGAAGTCTGATATTATTCTCCACAACATGTTCTAAACCTTTCACGATATTCTCTGCTTTGCTCGTTCCGGTGCATATATACACCAGCAAACTGCACATTAATAACTCCTGCTACACATGTTCGTACAAAATACATTTCTTGTTCCTTAATGCTGGAGCTATCACTAAAAACACATGCAAAATTTTCCTTGCTGACACTTGAGGAGACTTTCTGAAACTGCATGTGCTATACATTTTACAAATTCTACAGCCGAATCTCTGGTTCTGTATGTATTACCTAGCTCGATTCCCTTTCTCTCATCTAAATCACACATCCAAATAAGTATGTTATTATACCCCCCGCAACAAGTTGTGGGTGGGTGGGGGGGGGGGGTATACTGGAATCAGGTTGTCCGTCTGTCTGTCCGTCCGTCCGTCTGTAGACGCAATGGTTTCCAGACTCTAAAGCATTATCCTTTCCACCTACCATCACCATATCATATATATGGACTACCCATGGGATGAAGATGTTCCCTATCGATTTTGGGGTCAAAAGGTCAAAGGTCAAGCGCATTGGACATCGAAGTAGCAATATGGTTTCCGGGCTCTAAAGCGTTATCCTTTCCACCTACAGTCACCATATCATACATATGGACTACCCATGGGATGAAGATGTTCCCTATCGATTTTGGGGTCAAAAGGTCAAAGGTCAAGTGCACTGGACATCGAAGTAGCAATATGGTTTCCGGGCTCTAAAGCGTTATCCTTTCCACCTACAGTCACCATATCATACATATGGACTACCCATGGGATGAAGATGTTCCCTATCGATTTTGGGGTCAAAAGGTCAAAGGTCAAGCGCATTGGACATCGAAGTAGCAATATGGTTTCCGGGCTCTAAAGCGTTATCCTTTCCACCTACAGTCACCATATCATACATATGGACTACCCATGGGATGAAGATGTTCCCTATCGATTTTGGGGTCAAAAGGTCAAAGGTCAAGTGCACTGGACATCGAAGTAGCAATATGGTTTCCGGGCTCTAAAGCGTTATCCTTTCCACCTACAGTCACCATATCATACATATGGACTACCCATGGGATGAAGATGTTCCCTATCGATTTTGGGGTCAAAAGGTCATAGGTCAAGTGCACTGGACATCGAAGTAGCAATATGGTTTCCGGGCTCGAAAGCGTTATCCTTTCCACCTACAGTCACCATATCATATATATGGAGTACCCATGGGATGAAGATGTTCCCTATCGATTTTGGGGTCAAAAGGTCAAAGGTCACGCGCACTGGACATCGAAGTAGCAATATGGTTTCCGGGCTCTAAAGCGTTATCCTTTCCACCTACAGTCACCATATCATACATATGGACTACCCATGGGATGAAGATGTTCCCTATCGATTTTGGGGTCAAAAGGTCAAAGGTCACGCGCACTGGACATCGAAGTAGCAATATGGTTTCCGGGCTCTAAAGCATTATCCTTTCCACCTACAGTCACCATATCATACATATGGACTACCCATGGGATGAAGATGTTCCCTATCGATTTTGGGGTCAAAAGGTCAAAGGTCACGCGCACTGGACATTGAAGTAGCAATATGGTTCGGTTTGTCATGCCATTTGTTTTTTAAACTCAGAAAAGAGGTAGTTTATACCTATTACCAACACCCTTTGGGAGATTGGGGTAAGCGGGGGGTATTCTTAGTGAGCATTGCTCACAGTACCTCTTGTTGGTCTAACATTCATCATCAAAGCATGGCATGACCTAAACATTCTATTCAACTTTTCAGTGTTAATTTTGTTTAAAGTCATCAATATTTTTGCAGTTTTCTACAGATTTTCTCTCTTCTATGGACTTTGATTTAAATTACCCGTTACTTTCTTCGTGTTT
Source organism: Ostrea edulis (assembly GCF_947568905.1). Lineage (NCBI taxonomy): Eukaryota > Metazoa > Mollusca > Bivalvia > Ostreida > Ostreidae > Ostrea > Ostrea edulis. Next base: position 69,851,328 of record NC_079165.1, on the reverse strand, counting down.
CACCACCGCGTCTAATTTGTATGACATTCACCCCGTTATAAAATTAATTTAGCCTTACTGTCGTGTAAAATGCACCAGTGGCAAAGCATTCCGCTTAAAGTGTCCGACAGCCATGGCCGATTTATCATTCATTTCTGTGAAAATGATCTCGAACGTTTGCTTCGTATTCTGGAAATACTGCTCTCTGTCAGCATTCCTCTTCTGAGGCTTTGAAACTCCTTCGAGATACTGCCACATTGTTTACACGCTGTCTCTATAGTCTTTATCATGTATACGCTTGACGTAACCTATTCATAGCATCTGCTTTGCACACGACACGAATACTCATGATTAGTATAACGTTTTATTGAAAACGAAAGTACATCATAAAATGAAAATGTTCCGGAAAAAATTTGGTCGCCATGTGGGCGAGCCGAATTTTAATATCTAATCGCCCACAGCAAATATAACTCGCGTTGGCGAGAGCTTATCCACAACCCTGTGTATCCTATAGTCTTCTGCATCTTAGGATACCCATCGCTGATTTCGTATTCTACTCACCATGATGAGTAGAAGACGAGATCAGCCATAGGTATCCGACGATGAATTTTCTGTTAGGTAAATATATTTCCATTCAATGAATCTTTTCTCTTCTATTTCTTTTGAAATTGACATTGCTTTCATCTGGGGACAATGAGTACATGTTTGTTGCAAACTACGTGTAAGAATAACTGCATACAATGCACTACTTTTTAGATCTACTTTACAAATGAGAATAAACTTGTTTAGCAATGTAGATAAGACTTCGATTAAAATTTTAGATATCAACTACTCATTTTGGTTTTGTTTTGAACATACAGTTGTATGCATAATCATCTGCAATACGTCTCAATATGAGGGGAAAATTCTCGACGAGACGTAAAAACAATCAATCAATCGTCTGCAAATGTGATGTTTATTTAAATTTATTTATTGAATATTGTTTAACGTCCCTATCGAGAATATTTCACTCATATGGAGACGTCACCACTGTCGGTGAAGGGCTGCAAAATTTCGGCCTATGCTCGGCGCTTACGGCCTTTGAGCAGGGAGGGGTCTTATCGTGCTACACCTGCTGTGACAGGGGATCTCGGTTTTTGCGGTCTCCTCCGAAGGACCGATTTAAATAAAAAGGCAGAAGCTAAAAAGAATCAGGAGTGGGGTAATTTTGATTTGAATGTAAATAGGACTGAATTCGATTGATTAAGATTTTGACCTTGTTACTATGTAACTTGATATTGAATATATGGGGCAATAGCGGATTTTCAGTTCTACCATTCCGTGTTTAATCTGCATTTAGTCACTATTACGTCATATTTTTTTAAGGCATAGTCATTTCCGATTTATCGTCGTTAACGTAAATACACAAGTCTATCAAATTGGATGTTGATTCTATGCAAATATTGAACTTATAGATGAGAGTTTCTTGTTCCTTTTACCGTCAAGGTAACCTACAAAGGCTATGTAAGCTAGCGATTGGTATGAATTCGGAAATTCTTTTTGAAAATGTTGGTGTATTACATACAAAAAAATTTGATCTCAAGCTCTTGAAAGTCAATCGCCGAACGGTATAGAAAAATGATTGAATTGTTGGAAAGCATCAATAAAACTGTGGTTAAGAAATCAAGATATACCAGCTATTGAAAGTTGCGACGTGATTTAATATCTTTACAAATATTGGGCACCATTGGAATGAACGGCGACGTTGGCATTACAAATCCGATAATGGATTGGATATAGGGTCTGTAAGTCTCGGCACGTGATCTGCGAGAATTAGCGATAAATTTCACTTCCGGGCAGTCGTAAATGTGAAAGTCATGGCGCTTTCTATAGCCTACTAGGCGTTGTACGTAAATGGCCAGAACAAGCTGACCAAAAAGAGCGAGGCTGCAGTAGAAAGTGGAAGGGTGTTGAGGTTTACCTTCGACCATGAGCTGCGAGTGATAAACTCGTCGGTGAAGGCCTCAATGCGAGATACATCGTACAAAGTTCAAGTAAGGCCAGAGTTCTTTTATTTTCTGTTTAACGGGAAGCGCCGACCCAATTTTATGAAAATACCGAGAGAAAAAATAAAAGAGACCAAACTCACTTTTATTTTTGAAATTCCCGCCGACTGTGCTGTTGTTTCGAAATAAAATCGGGATCGTTGTACATCATTTTTTATTATAAATCATGTGAACGCTTGTCTATTGGGAAACTTCGTCAAATCATTTACAAGCATCTTACTGATGGCGACTGTGTAATTAGCATTGACACTTGCGCGGGAATGGAGGGCCACATGTACATTAAGATCGAAATTAAATGCATCGATTCATCCATTTGCCGAAGCAAAATTGTCAAGACAAAACTAAGCGACAGTGTGGGTCACGTAATATCAGATCTACTGGAAGAATCCGACGGAACAGCTCTTCAGATATCAAGAATCGAAAGTGAGGGTACAGACCTTGAACTAAAGACACCTGTTAATGTCTTAAAAGATTTCGGTTAAGTCTTTCAGTAGTCTTTAGTAAACTTTATATTATAAGAGGACGATGTTTAACAGTAATTTGCTGTAATTTACTCATCTCGATGATAATTTTCAAATCTGTAGAAAAGTTAGTATTCGTTCATCAGCTGAAGTATAAAGCTTAAAAGAATGGATATTACATTCCGAGCTGTTAAACAGATGTCCCAGAAATTTATGTTGATTGAACAATATTTTAGATACAAATCTTTGTCAGCATGGGTAATTAAACTGGACCAGGACACTAACAATAACAAAACTCCCCAAGAAAAGAACATGTTTGATGTTTTGATGTCAGCAAGCAGAAGTTATGTACATTATCCTGCACAAAGGTACATATATTTCACTAGAAATTTATTTTCAATATGTATTTGAAATTGTGGATAAAAAAATCAGGTCTTGACGGAATCTTCCATATCTTGTTGTAGAAAAGAAACCACTTCAAGGGATAGGTTGTACAATGATGTTATCTCAATACTAAAGAATCACAGCATTGGGTTTACCAGCCACCAAGTAAGTGGTGTAGGCAACCACATAGTTTCTACAATAACTCAGGCACTGTGGTACCTAGATCCACACCATGAGAAATTCCAGAAAAGAGGTCTCCAAATGCCCAAACTCTTCAAAGAGATGTGTGGGTACCGTGATCTTAAAGTGCAACATAAGAAAATTCCACAGGTATTCACAAAATCAAACAGACACACTATTGAATATGTGTTTTATTTGTAATACATTATAAAAATACTCTTATTATTTACATGTATATCAATTTATTTTCAGGTTATTTCTAGTGACCTAAGGGAAAATATTGAAAACTTGTCATCACTTCTGACAATACCATGGACAATGAATCCCCAGTTTACGAAATTTTACACGTCATTAGAAGACTTAATTTCGTATTTTAAGAAGTATGAGGAATACTTAAGTGCATGTAACAAGAAGATGAAAGTGAATCACAACAGTACTGTCCCCGTTCGAGATTTTAATGACAACTGGATGCTCAGAGTTGTAGAGCCTGTGGAAAAAGTGACGGTAGAGTATGAGGCTTTGGACTCGTGTGTTAAAGATTTGGTAGAATATCAACCTATTGATATTATCGATTTTGAACCTGATGATAAGGAGACAAGAAGAAAATGGATTACAAACTTATCATTATCAAATTCTGTTGCATTATTTTCATTCCAATATGGAAACTATCTTGGAAACATGAATGTTTTGTGGAAAATTCCTGGGTCAAGTGAAAGGGATACAGTAAAACAAGTACAAATTATCAACAAAGTAAAAAAGAACATAATGAAGTTTTCAACAAGAAAGATGCAGAAGGAATTTATAGATCGATATAAAACCTGTACTGGCCTGCAACCAGTAATTTTAAGGAACATGTATTTATATCTTACAGATTTTGAATATCAGGCAAATTCTGCAAATGCTGCAGAGATTGATGAACGGTTTATGAAGTTTTTGTTGGAAAGTGAAGATTGTGACTTGATTTTTGATTTGCGAAAAAATAATTGTCGACCTACAGAAGAGAAGTTTAAGCCATTCTGGAAAGAATTGAGTAAATTTTTTATGAAAAGGCTGCTGTTCATGAAAGGCGATCAAATGACAAACTTTATTACCATTTGCCATTTCAGTGGAAGATCTCAGACGCCAAATACTTGATAGACTGCCAGAGGGTTCAGAAGCTCCATCTGTGTCTTGACTAAAACTGAACTTTAGTCCCGCAAATGTGTACAACACAACTGTTAAAAATTACACTGGACAATACAACGTACGGTTTGCAGTTCAGCATCTTGACCCTCATTATTGCGCTGTGTTATTTTTAATGCTGAAGGAATTTGCATGTCAGATGTGAGAGTATTCAACTTTTCAATGCATGGATGATAAGGTTATTGTACCTTTGGGTGAACCTGGTCATCCAGTTTCAACTGGAGTACGTGCCCACCATGGAGGCCTGATAGGAGGGTGCATGAAGGTGGTAGCTTTGGACCTTGACTTTCATGTTGGTGGGATCATTCCATCTGTCTGTTTCATGAATGATATACCGGAAAACCCAAAAGACTCGTTTTATAACGGACATCTTTATGTTACTGTTAAAGACAAGGTTTTCCAAGCCTCATCTCCACTGCGACATTCAACTGAAAGTGTGTCTTTGATGCGACAGTGCTACTCAGATGATGATGTAAATCTTCGAACTCCGGTGCTCATCCGTTACACTGATGGTGGACCAGACCACAGGACAACATACAAAAGTGTGAAAATTTGTGCTCTAATGGAGTTCATTGCTCTTGACTTGGACATGATAGTGTGTGCACGAACGGCCCCATGTGGCAGTTATGCAAACCCAGCAGAAAGAACAATGAGTCTCCTTAATTTAGCTTTACAGAACGTAGCATTGGAGCGAACTGCAATGTCTCCAAATTGCGAAATGCAAATTAAGTCAGTAAATTCACTCAAAAGTCTACGAAACTTGGCAAGTAAAAATCAGAGAATTAAAGAAGAGTACACACAAGCAGTTGGTGCAACACTGAACATTTTGAAAGAAAGATTTAAACGTCTAAGTTGGAAAGGAGAAAGTGTATGTGTGCAAGAGGCAGCTAGTCAAGAAGAGATGAATGCTTTGGTGGAGATACTGAAAGTGCTGGATGAGAATATTCAGTCAGACTCAAATTTGTCAAATCTGCAATCTAAAGCAGTTGATGCTTTCCTTGAGTCCCATTCCAGAAGTCGTCAATATATATTTCAGGTATGTAATTAAACAGTTTTCATATTATGCAGGAACATATAACATGTCAGTATAACTCAAGATCTTAATTAAGAATACAGTGTAACATGGTAACTTTGATTTTTTTATAATTTATCTTTAGATCAAGAAGTGTTTGACAGACAACTGTGGGTATTGTGTACTTAATCCTCCCCGGCTTCCAGATGAAGTATTCCAGGGCCTGCATTTTATGCCAGATCCAACAAAGGATGAAAACGGGCAGTACAAAGGCTTTAAGGATCTGTATGGGACAGAAACTAATGATATGGACAGGCCAAGTCTAAAAGGGAAATCTGGAGAATCATCAGAAAGAGACAAGAAATTCAAAGCTGTATTGGTAGGAAGTAAGTACACATAATTACATGTAGTTTTTTTTTTTTTTTTTATATATTATTAAAATATATATTGCAGTAACAACTCTTGTAACTTCTTGCAGCAAAAGTAAGGGGATTTGTGATCTGCACTGAGTGTGGGAAGAGAAGGGGCATTTATGCAAGCAGAAAATTGAACAGAATGGAGGAAAGAGCGGTGGAACGGGTTCAAGAAGAATTACTTTATATATGTGGCAGTCCTTTATTTCCTGGAGGCCAGTATCAGGACATCATTCTGTGCAGACAGAACATCGATTGTTCATCTCCAATTGAGACACAGTATTACGCAGGTATCAATGTTAAGAATTGAAGATGTACACAGTCTCAACTTCATATTTTTTTCATTTCCTACTCTCTGATATTTACTATTTGACTTTTATTATTACTGTTTTATTAAATAGGAGCAACACAGATTTTTGATGCTGTTTGCTTTCACTGTGGAGACTCGGATGTTTCTAACTCTGAGGAATTTAGGCGATTGCAAGAAGATTTCGCCATTGTCCGGCCAATATGCCAAGCATGTCTTCACGCAGGAAAACAAATTTCTACCCGGAATGCAAAAAAAACGCAGAAAATGATTTATACTCATACACTGAATCCAAATAAATGATAAACAAAATTTTACTGTGTGATTGATTTTCATTTTTATCATTTTATTAAAAAAAAAAAAAAAAAAAAACCTCTTTTTGTGAATTATATATTTTTTATTGTCTCGACTCAACATATTTTTAGCTTCTTTTTTTTTTAATTTTATTTCGCCCCCTCGACTCAATATTTTTGGAAAAATTCCCGTTAAACAGAAAATAAAAAAAACTCTGGCCTAAGTGTATATCAACCATTTGACATTGTCATTTTAGGCCTAGAATTCAGTTTAGGGTATTGAATAATAGTAGAAATCTTCTCAGGATAACTATTTTTTCTTCAAAGACATGCGATACAGTCATGTATTTTATTAAAATTTTAGTGGAATATCCCCACCGACTATATAACATGTATAATAGTACTACATACATGTAAAGACGTACACATGTATCGTGTGAAATTTCAAATTACCTACCTAGGTTTTCTATCACTATTTGATATTTCCTAATGGTTTAACACTAACACAGCATTTCATTAAGCAGTAACGTCTTATAAAACAATAGTCAATTGTGTATTCATTATTTATACATGTACATCATGTGTTTTTCAATATTAGGTTTTTCTGGAAGAAAGTGACAATGGTATCATAAAAGATGCTTCTTGCCAGTGTCCAATGGGAGAATTTAAATGTCACCATGTGGCAGCAACACTAATGTTTGGGTAAGTTTAGATAAAAATAATGACTTGTTTACTATGTACCTGACTGTAATTGTGTAATGAGATTTATAATACATAAACCTTAAAGAGACACTACAGCTCATTTTCCACATTTTAATGAAGTGTTTTTTAAACCATATATTGATAAAATGATAAAATTCACATCGATACTGACAATTTTGAACATTTGGGATGCATCAATTTACTCTCAACTGCGCGTTGAAGATCGTCCGGAATTCAAAGGTTTCTTCATGCTGACTCGGACTTTTGAATGCTTATTTACACCACGTGGTTTTGAATGACAGCAAAGGTGTTGTGTAGGAAATTATCTAAATTCCCCTTCAAGGGGGTCCACACTCACCTTTCAAGTACATAAGATTATTCCCTGCTCGTTATAATAACTATTAAATTATAAATAATTATTTCAACAGAAACCCTTCCATGTTCCCATTGACCGATGTTTTTACAACTAACACGTGTCGTGTTCAGATTAAAAATAGCACGTACTTACTTTTAAACGTAGTATCTTCGCAGCTAGTCTCAATGGCAGATTTAGGGGGCCAGTATCCCCCTCCCTTTTTACGCCACAGATTGTGAATGAAAATCAAAATTTTGCACCCGAATGGCCGATTACTTTGGCTAATCTTTGACTTTCACACCCCTCTTCGGAAATCCTAGATCCGCCACTGAGTTACATGCGTTTCTCCGAGCTCTCTGTTTTCCAACGGTCATACTGATCCCTAGGTAAATTTTATTTCACGCATGAGTTTTATCTCATTCTATTTTTAACTCTTTTCTCACAGAATCTGTCAAAATGCTAGATCTATCAACTACAATTTCTCTCACTGGACGACATGCTGCACTGTTTACTGTCTATGCGCATGCGTCTGAAGACTAAAAGGAGGAGACTCGATATTTTTTGTATAGGCCATCAAAAAGTATTAATTTTTACGTTAAAACGATAATTTTTAACTTTAAATATAATAAGTGTTATTTTCGTAAAGTTCATACTTTCAACAATGCAACAAAAATTGAGAAAGCGCTGGGAAAATTGTCATTTCATGATTTTTGCGCAAAATGAGCTGTAGTGTCTCTTTAAAAAGTGCCAACGGGATATTCTGGCTTGTTGCTATTTTTTACTTGCTTGCATGGTATATATACATGTAGGATCTCACATGGTTTGTGGTTTGATATGATTTACTTTCAACGAGTTGTGTTTTCTATTCCCGAGCCTTGGCGAGAGGAGAGAAAGCACAAAACCAGTTGAATTTAAATCAAATCAAACCACAATCCATGGGAGATTCTTTTTATCACATGTTAACCCCACCTTGGTTATTCATTTACCTTACAGTACTGTATAGTTGGGAATTTTGGTTCGTTCTGACATTGTAAACAAATTACGTAAAACTGACGTTTGTGATGTCACTGGATAAAGGAGTAAACATGTGATAAATTGTAATATGACATGTATATTACATGAATTTATATTAGCATTTTTCTACTCATGAAAAATTTACACATATTTGTAGTTATAAGAGGGCAAGTAAAACGGACGTTAAGTGTAGTTGGGTCAAACATCCCAAGTCAGCGCCACCTAAGGAAACAGTAACTATGCAGGAGCTGTATCCATCAAATCAGCCTAATTACACGTACATATTTCAGTTATGTTTTTGATATTGATTAAAATTATGTTCTCCATTAAACAACTAGTATCATTTGCAGATTGCTCAAGCATTACTTGAATTTTTTTTTGTAATCGAAGAAGTCGAGTCTGTCTGATCCCTTAAAAAAAAACAAGAAAGTTTTAAGTTATGCTTTTTTTTTTATTTTTATTTTTTTATAAATCAGAGCACTCAAAAGAGTTGTAATGGATGACGACAGGTTATTTTTGCATAATCAACTCGGCCAATTGGGGCACTTTACAGGTTGTTTTCATCTCTCTGAAAACAGTTTCCTTGTTTATGAGCAGTTTTCCTGCTTAGGACTGACCAAGAGTTTTGCATGTCTTTTTTTAATAGTTATTAATAAGATTTACTTGACAGATGTTGTTGACAGATTTTAGTATTGATTGATTTTAATATGTATGCAGTATTTGCATTGTTTATTCCAGAATTATTGACATGTTTTATTTTCCATTATTTGAAATACTTTAATAAGAATTTCACTGAAAGTATTGTATTTGGAAGTAATAGATGATTTGAACATATCTTATTTTATAAATAGACAAATGGATTGGTTACAAGTTCTAGCAACTTAGAAGTAAATGGGGAAAAAAACTCCTTGTTTAGTTTGTAAAGATAAATACATTCAATTCTCTACACAATATTTTCATGAACATGTATCAAAATTAAAAAAAAATTCATAAATGCAAATGCATTTTTCAATGTTCTTTCTTTTCTTAAAAGCTCTGCATTGGATTCTGTCAAAGGAACCCGAGATTGAGGCACTACCTGTACCAATTGTTGAGGACCTTCATTTGTGCCAGGAGTACCTTACAGCAAAGGAGCCACTCTCATGGCTGAGGCAGCAACTGATCGTTTCACCTGATAGAATAATACAAACAGCCTTCCTCACAATTGGACAGAGAGATAATGCTACCTGGGCAGCAGTAAGGAAGCATAGATTTACTGCTTCTAATTTTGGACCAATCATTGCAGCTGCAAAGCGCAATAGGTAAACATACCTTTATGGTGAATAGAATTGGCTAACATTTCAGCCCAATTTTAAAATACATTCAGCTGAAAAAGAATCTTATTGGTAATGGCATATGCTTTCCTTTCCACCAGGTTAAATGTCTCCTTAAAGAAAAGGTTATTGAGTGCCTACAACTTAGAAAAAAGAGCCCCCATCCAGTGGGGGTGTTACACATGAGAGTGTTGCTATAAAGGAATACTGCAAAGAAGGAGGTGTAACAGTATTGCCAACAGGTATCTTTATTGACAAAAATTTTTGTTTACATATCATTGATATTATTCTTCTATGAGGACAATAAAGAATGTTTAATTTAAGAATATATTATTTGTAGGTATATGGCTTCATGAGACAGGAGTCTTAGGGGCTTCACCTGATGGTTTTGTGCAAGGAACTTTCAAAGACAGTTTGAATGTGCACCTCCAACATCCTCAGAGGAAAACGTTGCCCGACATAGTGGAGGTCAAATGCCCTTTTTCAGCTAAGGACAACTGTTGCAGATGCATGTAGTACAATCAAGGATTTTTACTTAGGTATGGGTATACACTGTAATTGACTCAGATTAGAGACATCATCTGTATGACATTTAATGACTCACAAACTGTCATTACTTTTTAGCTATTGGTTGTTGTCTGTCGTCATGTGTTGACAATTACACATTTTTAAACTTCTTGATTTGACCAATGTTAAAAAATCTTCACACTGCACATGTGTAAGAAAAACTAAATGCATCTAGTAATGAAGACCAGGAAGACCTCCACCTAAATTGACAGTTTTATGATCCCTGGGGATGGGGTTCTGACCCCAGGGTGGGGCCAAACTTAGTATATATTTTTTGTACAAGTTTGCTGACACTGTATAAAATCTAAATGCATACTTAGGAATAGCAGAAAATTATGTACAAAAAATGGTGAATTTCACAACCCAGGGTTTTGATTCTAGGATGGGTCCAAATTAGTCATATCTATTGATGCTTTAATGTTAATACACATATTGTATTATGTAAAGCATTTGATCATTAAGGTCTTCCGTAACAACGGAAGACCTTCTACTGATTGTGCTGGTTAAGATTATTCTTGTTATTCTTTTTTTTTTCCCTTCTTTTTCTTAGACGCTAACTTTGAAGCTTCATATCTCGCTCATTTCTGCATGGATTTTGCTCAAATTTTCAGGGTTTATAAACTTTACAGAACATTTTTAAAATCATGTACTACATTTCAGAAATACCCTTCTGTTCACGAGTTATTCCCCTTTGAATGAAATTTTAGGGGCTTTGGTTTCCAGACAAAAGGCTCCGAGACTGTAAAAGCTAGAGCAGAAAATGCATTGAAAATGAAAAGTAGGAGCATTGTAGTTGTACACATCGTTTTTTGTTTTTTGATTACAGTGTTCGAAATGGTGGTTGACAGGGTTCAAAAATAAGGACGCCCAAAGGAGCAAAAAATTACACATATTTTCCTTCGTATCTTTTAAACTAAAAATATTTTGTTAACAGATGTAGAACAAAAGTTGCGCAAAATGTTAAGAGCTTTCTTTTGATATCCCTAAATAGGGGCTGGTCCCTTCAATTAGGGATCTGGTGATCTTCAAAGTTTTCGTTTTATAACTCAAAAACGGTAAATATTTCGATATGGCTTTCGCTGGAAAAGTTGTTTTTTAACATCTTATTGATCTCATAAACATAATATTTTGCTCAAGTATTGTGTTATATATGAGTAAAAAGCTTGACCCGCAAACAGGTAACCGTATCATTAAGTAGGTGAAGGGGGGAAAATATGTGTATAACTTAAATAAACTTGCTTTAATTGATAAATCTGACTTCATGAAATGCTAATATTCTTTTAAAACAAGGTTTTAACGTGATCTATAGTTCCTTTTAAAATCATCTATCGACAACTTTCTTTTGTTATTATTTAGTAGCTTTAATATAAACAATCGTTCCAAAGAAAAAAGAGGAAAAGGTTATCTCTTCTACGTTTATTATTAAAACAACGATATATTTGATTGAAAAAACAAACCTTCAAGCATAGAATAACTCAGTCATTAACTGAAAGACAAACAGATAGCGGAATTCAGTTATAAGTTATTGAATAACATATTATGTAATAATGCATATATTAGCAAATGGAAAAAAGATGTAAAGAATGAATGTACACATTGTAAGCAAGTTGAGACTACAAAACATTTGTTCTGGGTATAGTCAGTTTTTAAATCGAGGTAAGCTACTGACAAACAAGTTGATGGTACAGGGGTTTCAACAGTCTCGATTGAAGTCAGCATTTCGCAAATTCTATGGTCGTTATAACGATCTAGTTCGTCAATACAACCTCGCATTGGGTCAAATGCTGTCTGACGTGTTTCATACCGATTGTTAAGCCGTTCTTGGCACACTGATTTTGACTGCGGATAACTCCGTTTACCTGATCAGGATATGGAGCTCACGGCGGGTGTGACCGGTCAACAGTGGATGCTTACTCCTCCTAGGCACTTGATCCCATCTCTGGTGTGTCCAGGGGTCCGTGTTTGCCCAACTATCTATTTTGTATTGCTTGTAGAAGTTATGAGATTGATCACTGTTCGTTATCTTCACCTTGCATACATGTAACTTTTGCATTTTTGTTAAGGTGGTATATTTTGGCTCAACATTCTTTTAAACGTTAATACAGAGACAGCTTCAAGGGGTAAAAGAAAAACGACGAATATATTTATAAAAATTCTGTCTCACTGAGGAAATAATTTCTATATCCAACAACAAAACATTGAATATCCTTTAAATTAATCAGTGTACAGCGGAGAAAATGTAGTTTAGCTCCATAAACCCACTGTCCCAAAATTGATGTTGTATCCACATGTATGAAAGGGGAAGATAACGAACAGTGATCTAACTCCTATAAGGAATACAAAATAGATAGTTGAGCAAACACGGACCCCTGGACACACCAGGGGTGGGTTCAGGTGCCTAGGAGGAGTAATATATGTTATAGGGTTTAAATTAAGCAAAAATAGACAATTGGAAATATTGTTCTGACAATTAAAATACATTTCACATAAAATGGTATGCAGTCTGGGGTATATATATATATGTAGTAAAAGCGCTCCCCAATTGCGAGAGTGAACACGAACATTTACTTGGATATTATCAGAAATATACAAACGAACTCAAATATCCAAGAATGACTAGTGTTTCTTTATTTCATGTCCCTTTAAAAATTCCTCATGAACAGAGAGACGTCTTTAACTGTAGGTGACATACACATGTATGACAAATCTGATCTATGCACGATGCTCAGGGCCGTAGCAGTGAGGGTTCTTTAACGTGTTAATGTCTGCCTTGAGACAAGTGATCGGGGTTGAGACTTTACTCTCACTTTTAAATTAAATTAATTGCTTCAATTACCTGCTTTTACGTCTTGGTTCGGACACAAAGTAAGAAAGGGGTTCAAACCCACGACCTCCTGGTCACAAAGGTGACGCTGTAACCACAACCACCGTTGGTTTTAAAAAATGTTTAAATAAACGTTTTACGTACATGTAAAGTTTGATGCATAATGTTGATATATGGTATGACAGAAATATGCGGTCTTCTATTAGAAATTGTAGTATTGACCGATTATCATTAACTTTGTCTATCTAAAATCCTTGTTATCAGTTTCAAGAAAAATGTCTTATAACATTGTCATAAAAAGTACATTTTTAAAGATGCATTCCAAATTTCTTTCGCTATGATTAATGTATCCGAATAGAAATGAAATTTTCAACTAGAAAACTGACACGGTCAGAAAGGGCCCCGCTGATGGTTATTAGAGGAAAGTGACATCTGTATTTGATATAGCAATGTTTGGGGATGGTATATATTTTAGAATTAATAATATTCAAAGATACATTGGAATGCAAATTTGTGAAAAAGGAATCATGAATCATGTTTATGAGGGACTGATGCAAATTTAAATTACTTCTGTTTGACACACACTCATCCACTCAAACACAATAAATGGTACAAAATGTGGTACATACTATTCGAATAGGATTATGAATCTGACATATTGATGTCTAGGAAAAGGAAATTCTGACATCGGGGGTATAAGTGTTTTCAAACACATTAAATTTGATAGAAGTGTTCTTCATTTTTGAAATTATAAATCTATAGAACATATCTTTACATACATAGGTGAGACAGTTTCCATTGTTCCTAACAGAGACATACCATGTATGCGCTAAAAAATCCATAAGCAAACATCAAAATACTCACGAAACAAGAGATGTTTGTAAAACACATATGTCCCCCATGGCGCAAAATTGAAAAGGGTTATACACACACCTCATTTAATTGATAGTATTATCATCAATTCAAAATATTGAGCAGACAATATCTTCCTATGTCAAGAGTGAATTGACCATGTGACCTAAAATTCAATAGGGGTCATTTACTCCTTATGCTGTACCAGTGTACCAAGTTTGGTACGTGTCAATCAAGCAAATAATTTTTAAAATATAGGAGACAATATATTACTATGTCCAGTTCAACTATTGACTTTTGACCTAAAAATCAATATGGGTCATCCTCTCCTGAAGATGTACCAATGTACTAAGTTTGATGTCTGTCAAGTAAAAGGGTTATCAAGATATTGAGTTGACAGTATAATACTATGTCCAGTTTGACCCTTGACCTTTGAGCATAAAATCAATAGGAGTCATCTTCTCCTGAATATACACCAGTGTACTATTTAAAGTTTGATGTCTGTCAAGCAAAGGGTTCTGAAGATATTGAGTAGACAGTATATTCCTATGTCCAGATTGACCCTTGACCTTTAAACATGTGACCTCAAAATCAATAGGGATCATCTTCTCCTGAAGATTTACCAGTGTACCAAGTTTGATGTCTGTCAAGCAAAGGGTTCTCAAGATATTGAGCAGACATTATATTCCTATGTCCAGTTTGACCCTTGACCATGTGACCTCAAAATCAATAAGGGTCATCTTCTTCTGAAGACATATTGGTGTACCAAGTTTGATGTCTGTCAAGCAAAGGGTTTTCAACGGACAGTATATTCCTATGTCCAGTTTGACCCTTGACCATGTGACCTCAAAATCAATAAGGGTCAACTTCTCCTGAAGACGTACCAGTGTAACAAGTTTGATGCCTGTCAAGAAAAGGGTTCTCAATATACTGAACGGACAATATATTCCTATGTCCAGTGTGACCTTTGACCATGTGACCTCAAAATCAATAGTGGTCATCTTCTCCTGAAGACGTATCAGTGTAACAAGTTTGATGTCTGTCAAGAAAAGGGTTCTCAGTATATTGAACGGACAGTATTTTCCTATGCCCAGTTTGACCTTTGACCATATGACCTCAAAATCAATAAGGGTCATATACTCCGTAGAATGTACCAGTGTGCCAAGTCTGATGTCTTTCAAGGAAAGGGTTCCTCGAGATATTGAGCGGACATTATATTCCTATGTCCAGAGTAGATTGTCCCTTGACCTTTTGACCTGAAAAACCATAGGGGTCATCTTTCACTCATAACCAACCCACATATGAAATATAATTATCATCAAGTGAATGGTTCTCAAGATATTGAGCGGATAACATGTGGTCTACAGACCGACCGACCGACAGTTGCAAAACAATATGCCCCCTCTTTTTCAAAGGGGGGCATAAAAATGTAGACCTTACCGTCAACAAGCTCAGTGAAACACGTCATTTCGAGACTTTCACCGAAGAAAGTTCGGTAACAGTAATGAAAAAGGTACACTCATTTTGTATCTTTCTTTATTAAAAGGAACGGGTTTCTAAGGTGTAACGTGCAATTAGTACATAATTCAATGATTATGAAGCAGTTTCACTTTGCAACCGGATATAAGAAATTTTATTTCTTATTCCGATCCCGATCGAGAGTTGTTGACTGGGATGGACGTGTTAATTTAATATACATGTAACACCAAGCTTTTTTTTTTATATCACATTTTAAAAAACCAAATATACACATACACAATGTTGTAGAATTATTTTTTGTAAATTTTCGACATCAATACAATACATATTACCATAATTCAAATTGAATTATCTCCCTTAGACAGTGGTAAATGGATAGTTATAATAAGAAAGATGATGGCATACAAACAGACAGACAAAGTGACATGACCCCAAAATATATAGGTGTTTTCCTCTTTGTCGAACTCTTTCGCATTTTATGACGTATGGTGGGTAAACAATGTATACATTATATCGTAGAATGGCATTGTACATAACGATTACGTACGATTAATGTAATAAAAGCGTAACTATTGTTTATATCAATCACTGGTATGCATATTCTGGCCATATCAAGCATAATCTGTTTGAATAAGATTATCAAATTGGCTATTGAATCATTATTCGTTTCCTCTTCTACATGAGTGACGCTTTTATCAAAGAAAGATGGCAATTAACAATATTTGTTTGAGCCATTTTGTTATCCAATACTATAAACTCACTAAAGTTGCCTTTTCCCTGAGATAGGATGGTCTCAGAAACTCTGGATATCATCTTTTAAGAAATAATACAACAATAGTAATTAGCAAATGTACCCACTGTCATCATATTGTACGTCATAATTTACGGAAGAGTTCGACAAAGGGAAATAACTCTTAGGGAACTCGGAACTTTCGTATTGTAAAGTATTTCTGTAAAAAATTTGAAAACTGTAAAATGAAAAATGTTCGAGTTGTCGTGTCACAAAGAAAGTGTTCCTAATAACAAAATGACATACAAAGTGAAATGACCCAAAAATCTATAAGCGTCTTCCTCTTGTAATTTATTTTTTGGACAAAATTTGAAAACTGTACGATAAAAACTGTTTGAGTTATCGTGTCACACAGAAAGTATTAATGGACAGACGGACGGACAATGTGATTATTACAGGGCTTCCCGCATTTCATGCGGGGCACTAATTATCAAATGGATATGCTTCCAGCAATGCTTCTACATGTATCGAAAAAAAAAATGAAACATCTTCATCAGGTGTCGGAAAAATCTGCTTTACACTAAACAGTTTGTGAAAACAGCAATCAGATTACATGCAAAGTGCTGCTACAGCAGCGGAGTGTACCAAATGTTATGGAATGTTGCGCACTTGTGTCGATGATGACATATATATTGCAAAATTTGCAAGCATGTACTTTTGTATAAATGAAAGTTTATTCGAACTTTCAGGAATATATTTACGTGTTATAAAGTCAATCATTTAACCACAAAGAAAACCCACTAAAAGTAATTTAGCTAAATCTGGGGAACCCAATAAAATATTACGGTAAAAATGGAAATTTTGTGGAATGTGATAAATATATATGAAAATTATTAATTCAGTTTTAATATTCAAAGTCATTCCAGTCAGAAAACGACGACCAATGAACGCTTCAACCTTAAAAAATATCATCTATTGCTCTTTTAGCTTTACTTTGACTTGTGATAACATCAATAGGTTTTTTTATACCTCCGTCCTTAGATATGACTTTTTTTTTTTTTTACAGCGATGTCAATACGTCCGTCCTTCCATCCGCTTGGGGTTTAGTTTCTATTTTTGTTTAAATCTGAAACTAACCGCCGCAGTGGTCTAGAGGTAGAGCGTTCGCCCCGCCCGCATGCGGAAGCTCGGGGTTCGAATCCCGGCCGCGATAAACCTAAGTCGTTAAAACAGGTAGTGACGGTTACATCGCCAAACGCTCGGCATCAGGTGTGAATGTCACTGACGGGTCCTCTGAGATGACCTTGAAAACGGATGTCCTGTGTCACGCTAAAGAATCCTCACTACTCAGTGGCTAAAAGCGCCGAATATAGGCCTAAATTTGAAGCCCTTCACCAGTCTTTGTGACTTCTCCATATGAATGAAATATTTTCAAGAGGGACGTGAAACAAGATACAATTATTCAATTAATCTGAAACTTGCTGCTTGTAACTTCTTTGTTGGTCACTCTGTATCATGTTGAATTTTTGATCTGTTTTGACATCCCTTTCAGTAATCTTGCCATTTTAAATTAATGGCCATTAAATGGAGGGTACATGATTTGTCGGACCAGTGTTTTCGTTAGGAACCGGCCGCCGGCCGAATTGACCGCCTCAGACAACTAAGTTGCCGGTTCAAATCGTGTTTGAAAAAAAAAATTGCATCTTTTTTTTTTAACTTGAAGTTAATTATTATTCTCATCGAAATAACCAGTACTTATTAGTTAAAATAGACTGTGTTTACTAGTTAAATATAGACGGTGCATATCACTTCCTCGTTGTTGAAAGCGGTACGTATCGCGGATTTTCATTGGTTGCGAATATCGTGTATTATCTATGAAGGATTTTCATTGGCTGTAAATTCCGAGTCGATGTTGCGTTTTGAATGAACGGGAATTTTCCCAAATGTACCACGTTGACCCACAACACTGATAAAAAACTTAAAAGATGAACGTGAAGAACTGGTGATGAAAAGAACAGTTAAAGACTATTTTCAAATCCAAAGCAAGCAAACGAAGCGATCTAAAGGTTAAAAATAAAATTAATTCCCACTTAATTTGCATGGTTATTCGTTCAATTAAGTTTACTGTTTACCTGTAGCATGATTGATTGCAGATTTTTTGAAGACTGTCATGTGTTTTTAAATATGCCGCCAGAATAGAGGATTTTGCGTTCCTGATTTTCAAAATTTTCTGGGACTTAATTGATCATGATTCTTTTTTATTTGAAAACAAACTTTTTGTTATAGATCTGAATTTGAATGCTGACGACTGAATGTCATATTTTATGCACTTTGCTGAAATACCTGAAAAAAGATATATAATTTCACTTATTTTAAACAATAAATTTACCCTCAGAATGCGCCAGAATGCAGGATTTTGCGTCCTGATTTTCAAAATTTTCTGGGGGGCAACCCCCCCCCCCCTAAATTTTTTTTGGGCCTCCTCAAATCCTTTATAGGCCTGTTCAATGAAAAGGAAGTGAAAACCCTGAGTGGGGATCCGGGTTAGAATACATGTAGGTCCTTAGGACCCCATGCTTGTCGTAAGAGGCGACTAAATAGGAGGTCCTTCGGATGAGACCGCAAACACCGAGGTCCCGTGTCACAGCAGTTGTGGCACGATAAAGACCCCTTCCTGCTCAAAGGCCATAAACGCCGAGCATAGTCCTAAATGCAGACCTTCACCGGAGGTGGTGACGTTTCCATATGAATGAAAGATTCTCGAGAGGGACATTAATCAATATTCAATCAATCAATCACCATACTTAGTTTTAAAAGGGGGAGTGGGTGGGAATTTAGTTTTTCGTCAGACATTGAACTTCTGATCTCGTTCCTAAGAAGACCCTCACTTAAAACTGCAGGAATTAGACGGAGAACAGGGTTTTCACTTCCTTTTCATTGAACAGGCCTATAAAGGATTTGAGGAGGCCCCAAAAAAATTTAGGGGGGGGGTTGCCCCCCAGAAAATTTTGAAAATCAGGACGCAAAATCCTGCATTCTGGCGCATTCTGAGGGTAAATTTATTGTTTAAAATATGTGAAATTATATATCTTTTTTCAGGTATTTCAGCAAAGTGCATAAAATATGACATTCAGTCGTCAGCATTCAAATTCAGATCTATAACAAAAAGTTTGTTTTCAAATAAAAAAGAATCATGATCAATTAAGTCCCAGAAAATTTTGAAAATCAAGCCGCAAAATCCTGCATTCTGAGGGTAAATTTATTGTTTGAAATATGTGAAAATATTATCTTTTTTCCAGGTATTTCAGCAAAGTGCATAAAATATGACATTCAGTCGTCAGCATTCAAATTCAGATCTATAACAAAAAGTTTGTTTTCAAATAAAAAAGAATCATGATCAATTAAGTCCCAGAAAATTTTGAAAATCAAGCCGCAAAATCCTGCATTCTGAGGGTAAATTTATTGTTTGAAATATGTGAAAATATTATCTTTTTTCCAGGTATTTCAGCAAAGTGCATAAAATATGACATTCAGTCGTCAGCATTCAAATTCAGATCTATAACAAAAAGTTTGTTTTCAAATAAAAAAGAATCATGATCAATTAAGTCCCAGAAAATTTTGAAAATCAGGAACGCAAAATCCTGTATTCTGGCGGCATATTTAGAAACACATGACAGTCTTCAAAAAATCTGCAATCAATCATGCTACAGGTAAACAGTAAACTTAATTGAACGAATAACCATGCAAATTAAGTGGGAATTAATTTTATTTTTAACCTTTAGATCGCTTCGTTTGCTTGCTTTGGATTTGAAAATAGTCTTTAACTGTTCTTTTCATCACCAGTTCTTCACGTTCATCTTTTAAGTTTTTTATCAGTGTTATGGGTCAACGTGGTACATTTGGGAAAATTCCCGTTCATTCAAAACGCAACATCGACTCGGAATTTACAGCCAATGAAAATCCTTCATAGATAATACACGATATTCGCAACCAATGAAAATCCGCGATACGTACCGCTTTCAACAACGAGGAAGTGATATGCACCGTCTATATTTAACTAGTAAACACAGTCTATTTTAACTAATAAGTACTGGTTATTTCGATGAGAATAATAATTAACTTCAAGTTTAAAAAAAAAGATGCAATTTTTTTTTTTTCAAACACGATTTGAACCGGCAACTTAGTTGTCTGAGGCGGTCAATTCGGCCGGCGGCCGGTTCCTAACGAAAACACTGCGGCCACGGGATGAAAATATGATGAATGTTGAAACCAATCGATTGACGAGTAAAAATACACGATTATATTTATATTGCAAATCGCATTTCCCTCCATGATCCAACCAATTTCAGCGCGCGACACAATCCGTTCACATTGACTATTATGTGAACGGATTATGAACTAGCTTAAAGCACGCGACTGAGAGAGCGTACTGGTTTGAAAAAAAAATAGAACATCTGTTACAAAGATCTCGCAAGTCACACCTTTGGATTAGGATTGTAAACTTACGTGGGTTATCATCCCAATTTTGCGGTCTCCTACCTCCAAAATACAGTGCACCTTGCAATGTTGATAAAAGGCAGGGTGAGACGAAATGTGACGTCATGTCTATGTGTTGACGTACATCACAATAACTACTGTGACAGAGGCTAGGAGTTCGTTTTATGCAACAAAATAGAAGCAATGTAAACAAACGGTGTTTTAGAAAAATGAATATAAATATAAAAAATGAACATCACTTTTGAGCTGTTCATGGTCAATATGAACGGATTTGGATTTAAGGCAAATTCTCTGTGAATCGCTAGCGCGATTCACAGAATTTGCCTCAAATAACACTGTATACCTTTTATACTGTTTATTCACAAATGAAAGTGTACATTGAAACTATTAAATGTAATATCACGATGTGGTTTTTAACAGTCGCTTGTCTTTTATCGTTTTCCACTAAAGTGTAAAGTTGGATGGCAGAAACTTGCAGGAAATTGTATCCCCTATCCCTAACTATTTGATTGATTGATTGTATTTTAACGTCTCACTCGAGAATTTTTCAGTCATATAGAGACGTCACCAAGACCGGCGAAGAGCTTCAAATTTAGGCTTATGCTCGGCGCTTACGGCCATTGAGCAGTGACGGTTCTTTACGGTACCGTGCCACACCTACTTTGACACGGGACATCCGTTTTTAAGGTCATCTCCGAGGACCCGTGATATTCACACCTGATGCCGAGCGTTTGGCGATGGAACTGTCACTAAATGTTTTAACGACTTAGGTCTGTCGCGGCCGGGAAACGAATCCCGACCTTCCGCATGCGGGACGGACGCTCTAACCTCTAGACCACCGCAACGGTTCCCTAACTATATGAATTTAGAATTTTATCCGACTTCGGTCTTTTGATCGCGCGCCTTATTTCACAGAATGTTGGTCTTGTTATAGCTGCAGAACTGTAGCTCTCTGAAAAAAATATTTTGACATAACAGAGAGCTACAGAGCCACCCCTTATGAAAACCGACGATTTACTGCGCACGGTTGAAGCCTTACATCGGTGTATTCTTAAGTTGCTGTCTCATAAATTTAATATATTTTCCTACTATACAAATACTCATTAAAGCCCCATACGACCTGAAAACTCCCAGCTTCAAATAATTTCGTTTGTTGACGTAGCCATGTTAGGTAGCTTTAAAAATATTCTCTGTGATGAGGATGGTCATATATGGTTTTTGGGGCGAGATAAATGCTGTAGAGGAACCATTTCCATCCTTTCAGGGGGTTTCTTCGTATCCAAAGAATGAAACGGGTAATAATAAGTGATAAAAGGAGAGATTTCAAAATGTGTAGATGATAAATAAATGACTAATTCACAGTAGGGTTTGGTACTGCGAACACCTGCGAGTTGAACTATGAATAGACAATATTAGTACTTATTAGAGGAATGATAATTCTCTCTTAGTGAATGAATCATTATTAGCCACCCACTAAGTGGTAGTCAAGGAAATATATGTATCCCGTTATGCTATCTTTAAAGAAGTAACTATTCAACATACATGTAAGATCTAAGACTTAGCATAACTTGATTTATGTAATATTCATAATAGGTCTGATCTTCCTCGAAAACAATGAAGATCCATGGGGTGTGTTGAGTGATAGCAATATATAAATATAAATAAAGAGATTCATTCATTAAGAGAGAATTATCATTCCTCTAATAAACTTCTACTAATATTGTCTATTTATAGTTCAACTCGCAGGTGTTCGCAGTACCAAACCCTGGTGTGAATTATTTATTTATCATCTACACATTTTGAAATCTCTCCTTTTATCATTTATTATTACCCGTTTCATTCTTTGGATACGAATATACCCCCTGAAAGAATGAAAATAGTTCCTCTACAGCATTTATCTCGCCTAAAAAGCCATATATGAACATCCTCATCACAGTGAATATTTTTAAAGCTATTTTCAGCCTTCTTTAAAGGGAAAGGCAACCCAAAAGATTTTTACATGATAAATGATAGGATTAATCATATGATAAAGATTTGTCATACAATTCTGTTGATATATGGCCTAGATATGCTTCAGTACTAATTTGAAAACGTCAAAAATTGAAATTACCGCGATCTATAGAGGCTGCCATGTGTAACTCTTTTGTATTCAAGACCACAAAAATCAATAATTTTGACGTCACACCGTCTGTTCCGGTTTTGCTGAGATTCTAAGATCATCCACAGGTGCTTGGGTTCAGCCACCCCCCCCCCCCCCTCCGAATAAGCTACCTGAGTTCATTTAATTATTTTTGTCTTGAAAATATTTCTAATGCATGTCAACAACGTCTTGCATACCCATAAAGTCCAAAATAAGTCCTTTAAAAAAACCTCACCTGTTATTATTAATCATAGTTGGGCAAACACGGACCCCTGGACACACCAGAGGTGGGATCAGGTGCCTAGGAGGAGTAAGCATCCCCTGTTGACCGGTCACACCCGCCGTGAGCCCCATATCCTGATCAGGTAAACGGAGTTATCCGCAGTCAAAATCAGTGTGCCAAGAACGGCTTAACAATCGGTATGAAACACGTCAGACAGCATTTGACCCAATGCGAGGTTGTATTGACGAACTAGATCGTTATAACGACCATAGAATTTGCGAAATGCTGACTTCAATCGAGACTGTTGAAATCCCTGTACCATCAACTTGTTTGTCAGTAGCTTACCTCGATTTAAAAAGTGACTATACCCAGAACAAGCTCTTGCATATCGAATCAGTTGAGATATATAAACACTATATACAGGTGATAATGGAATATTGCTACATAAATGTGGAAAGTTGATGGAGAAGCTGAAATCATCCAGTAAAATACAGTTTATATAATCTCATACTACAGAAACAGTGGCAAAGTTCAGGTTCATCTTCTATAAAAAAAAAAAAAAAACAATATGAATTTGTCTGATATATAATCTAGATATATTTATGCGTTTGAAAAGTGCGGGGACCAGTTTCTGTCTTGTATATTAACGGTATGATATTTATAAGAATGTGGACAACCCCGGTAATTCGCTGATGACTCCCAACACCTTTCAGGTTAAAGATTTTTATTCTTGTCTGTGTATATCAATAAATATTCACCTGATTACCCGCATGAACCTCAACTTTTGTTCACAAGTAGGGCCTCTTGCTGTTTTCCAAAAATAAAGTGTTATAGGATTATTGAACTTATATTGGTGAATATTGGCACGAGTTGGCTGTGAAAATGCACGAGCCTGTGAAATTTCACCCCATGATTATTGTGCATTTTACTATGGAAACCCTTAACCTAGTTGCGTAATTCTAATTAGATTGATGTTTCCTCAGTGTATATACATATCCCGTGGGGATTAAATGGGGCGGTCCTTCGGATGAGACCGTACAAACCGAGGTCCCGTGTCACAGCAGGTGTGGCACGATAAAGACCCCTCCCTGCTCAAAGGCCGTAAGCGCCGAGCATAGGCCTAAATTTTTGCAGCCCTTCACCGGCAGTGGTGATGTCTCTATATGAGTGAAATATTCTCAAGAGGCAGGGTTTTCACTTCCTTTTCATTGAACAGGCCTATAAAGGATTTGAGAAGGCCCCAAAAAAATTTAGGGGGGGGTTGCCCCCCAGAAAATTTTGAAAATCAGGACGCAAAATCCTGCATTCTGAGGGTAAATTTATTGTTTAAAATATGTGAAATTATATATCTTTTTTCAGGTATTTCAGCAAAGTGCATAAAATATGACATTCAGTCGTCAGCATTCAAATTCAGATCTATAACAAAAAGTTTGTTTTCAAATAAAAATGAATCATGATCAATTAAGTCCCAGAAAATTTTGAAAATCAAGCCGCAAAATCCTGCATTCTGAGGGTAAATTTATTGTTTAAAATATGTGAAAATATTATCTTTTTTCCAGGTATTTCAGCAAAGTGCATAAAATATGACATTCAGTCGTCAGCATTCAAATTCAGATCTATAACAAAAAGTTTGTTTTCAAATAAAAAAGAATCATGATCAATTAAGTCCCAGAAAATTTTGAAAATCAGGAACGCAAAATCCTGTATTCTGGCGGCATATTTAGAAACACATGACAGTCTTCAAAAAATCTGCAATCAATCATGCTACAGGTAAACAGTAAACTTAATTGAACGAATAACCATGCAAATTAAGTGGGAATTAATTTTATTTTTAACCTTTAGATCGCTTCGTTTGCTTGCTTTGGATTTGAAAATAGTCTTTAACTGTTCTTTTCATCACCAGTTCTTCACGTTCATCTTTTAAGTTTTTTATCAGTGTTGTGGGTCAACGTGGTACATTTGGGAAAATTCCCGTTCATTCAAAACGCAACATCGACTCGGAATTTACAGCCAATGAAAATCCTTCATAGATAATACACGATATTCGCAACCAATGAAAATCCGCGATACGTACCGCTTTCAACAACGAGGAAGTGATATGCACCGTCTATATTTAACTAGTAAACACAGTCTATTTTAACTAATAAGTACTGGTTATTTCGATGAGAATAATAATTAACTTCAAGTTAAAAAAAAAAGATGCAATTTTTTTTTTTCAAACACGATTTGAACCGGCAACTTAGTTGTCTGAGGCGGTCAATTCGGCCGGTTCCTAACGAAAACACTGAGAGGGACTTTAAACAATATTCAATCATATATATATATATATATATATAATCCAAATAAAAAGAGTTGATATCACAGTCAAAATAATTCAATAAAAAAAGCAGGAAAATATACAGTTCCAAAATATATTTAAATCACTAGCGCTTTCTGGATTTTAATATCCATCCTCAGGTGAATACAAATTAATTTCTATTCACCTGAGGATGGATGTTAAAATCCAGAAAGCGCTAGTGATTTAAATATATTTTGGAACTGTATATTTTCCTGCTTTTTTTATTGAAATATATATATATATATATATATATATATATATATATATATATATATAGGTAAAAAATAAAAATGCTTCTGAAGATTTGAAATGAAAGCGCTAAAGCTTTACTGAACGTCTTCGTGTTTCATTTTTATTTTTTACCTATACTTTTACCGATCATTGCGAAAAGTAACTATTATATATATATATATATATATATATATATATATATATATATATATATACATATATCCAAACTCTCTTTTGTAGAAGAATAAAAAAAACATTAAAACACTTTTCGAAATATTTCAGCTGTTTTACCGGCCCTCATCAGTCGTGTTTATTAAAATGCATGATAGCAACTAACGATGAACAACGTATTATGGCGTCACAATGTACATACACCTGAAAGGCAAGGTCATGTATCAAAATTGCGCCAAAAACATCCGAAAAATTGCGAGAGTTACTATAATATCTATTTAAATCATACATGTAAGTGGATTCTAATTGGTGTAAAGTAAATTTTTGCATATAAATAAACATATATTTTTTTAAAATTTAAATAGATAGTACACATATACATACACGCAAAGTTGTTCATTAAGATAGTTTATAGACAGTAATGTTCCCTTTTGTTTATACCAATTGGTACATATGTATTAAGCTTTTTCTTCCATAGATTTTCTCTATATTTCCGGTAAATAACATTCTTGTACAGATTTTCAATGCCTATTATGCTATAATCATCTATGGTGTGAAAATCGGAATAAAAATGAACAGCCACAGGGTCATTAGTTTCCCTTCTGATGAGTGATAAATTCAAGACATGTCTCTGATATAAAGTCCCACCAGTTTCTCCCACATACACAATCTTTTTACATTTTTTTTTTTTTTACAAAAAAACTCCATACACTACATTGCAAGATTTACAATTAATATGATTTTTGATGTGATAAATGTTTCCATTATCATCCTCAAACTGGCTTGTTTTGACAACATATTTACAAAGAATACATTTCTTAAGATCACACAGCTCGCACATATTTCCTTTCTTAAAAAATAAATTATTATGTTTTTATGAACTAAAATGTCTTTCAGATTTTTGTCTCTTCTAAAGGCAACAATAGGTTTTTTAGACGATCAGAATTTTCCAGGATTTGGTGACGCTTCTTTAAGATGTTGTGAATATTTGGAAGTCCTTTTGAATAGGTAAGTAGTACTAAGGGAACACGATCACATTTTCTTTTTATTATATTTCAGCAGATCTGAACGATTTAGTTTATCTACTTTTAAAAGTTGTTTTTCCACTTCTTTGTTTGAGTATCCGCGTTTCTTTAAATTTGTTTTTACTTTTTCTCGTTGGTGACGATACTGTCTGTCGGTGGAGCATATTCGGCGTCCTCGTAGGCCAAGACCGAACGGAATTGCGATTTTGGTGGATTCGGGATGGCTGGAGGTTTTGTTGAGATAGATGTGCTTGTCGGTAGGTTTGCTGTAAATGTCTGTTGAAAGGAATCCCCTATCAAAAGAAATTAAAACATCAAGAAACTCTATTTTGATTTTTGAAAAACATTAAGTCGAGTTGAATACGACGAACTACACAACACAGAAGACGAACTACACAACTTTCATGCAGCTGCCAATAGTATACACCCCAATATTCAACTCGACTTAAGTTTTTCAAAAATTTTGATACATGACGTTGCCTTTCAGGTGTATGTACATTGTGACGTCATAATACGTTATTCATCGTTAGTTGCTATGCATTTTATTAAACACGACTGATGAAGGCCGGTAACACGGTTGAAATATTTCGAAAAGTGTTTTAATATATATATATATATATATATATATATATATATATATATATATATATATATATATTAGAAGTTGATTCAGCACAGTTGTAAATATTGAAAATCAGAATGACACATTCCATAAAAAACAATCATAAATTTTTTTTACTGCTAGCGCTTTCTCCATGGTTCATCAGGCAGTTCAAATATGTATACAAAAATTGTTTAGCAACGTCTTTGTTATGACGTCAATTAAACGAGTCCTTTATGACGTCATAATAACGTTACCCGGTAGCGTTTGGTAATGCCTCTCTTCCGCAATACCCCGGAATCTCGGTTATCAGAGTCCGCTCCGGGTTTTACTTTATACCCATTTTTCACTTCCGGGGAGTTCATTGAAGTGTTTAGTGTAAACAACGCCTCAGGTACAACTTTTAAAGGCAAACAGTTATCAATAATCGTAAGTATTTTCACATTTTATTCTTATTTATATAAGTAACAACCATTATCAATGTAAATTATTACGTATTGTACACTTAATGCCAGACCCTCGGTGCATAGGCCTCTAAATTTCGCGCAAGATGTGTAGGTAAACTAAGGTATAGCTCTAGTACTATACTACGAGTAGTCCCAAATGGTCTTACGGCGTATTGATAGAAATTGAGAAGCCTTTGCTCGGTGACATGTTTCCCCTGCAGCTTTGGATTAGTTTGGTTAAGCTAGGCCTAGTTTATATTGAATTTCTTAAGTGCAATGGCATAGCCAAGTGTAATACTATTAAAACTGTTAAAGATTATTTATTTGGAATGGAATGATAAAACACAATTAAAGGAAATTAAATGACAGTATGATAGAAGATCTTATATTGATTTATGATAGAGCTGTCATATTTTGTATATAGATATCGTATGATAAAAAATTCATACAATATGGAGATTTTTAAAAAATCAGGGACTAAAGGCGTAAAGCTCGATTTATAAGTATAAAATCAAATGACAACAGCTAGTCTTCTAGTATTTGTAGACTTTTTACGTTAAATTATTGTTATATGACACTTTTCTTACATGGATGAAAATTATTCATCAGGGGTCTTGTGCTTAGATTTATGGAAACAATAGCTTCCTTAAGCACAGCATTGTTGACAAATGCTGAAATTGTATGATTATATGTTTTAAGTCTTTTTGTTAAAAAAATATGGGATTGCATGTTTTTACAGGACATGTCTAGTGACAGGGATTCCTCAGATGAAACGGACAGAAATGAACTCCTTCCCAGTTTAGCAGATTTGGAGAAATGGTGTGTTAAGGACTTGAAAAATTGGCTACAGGAAAGTGATCTAAAAAGAAGTGGATCAAAATCCATTTTGGCTAAAAGGGTCTACCGTGCACTACGTACTATATGTAATTCTGACTCAGACGATTGTGATTCCAGTTCTATATATTCGAACCGCCAAATATTTAGTTCTAAGTACAGTGAGCTTAACTCCTCATGGGAAACAGCAACGCAAGATATATTACCACAGATGTCTGAAAAGGGGGTTGAAAATTACTTCATGTTTCATAAAGACCCCTTTTCTGCAAGAAATGCCAAATTTATTCGCCATTTCCAAAAAGGAAGAAAACTGTGCAATGAAAATTATGTAAGCAACATAATGTACCACCCTGTTGATGATAGTTCAGATATCTGTTATCTGAAAGCAAATTGCAAACCATCGATGCGGAGTCATGTTCAAGTTGGTAAGGGGAAAATGGCTTCCACATACTCGCTTTACATCTGCCTATCCAAATCAACCGGACATATCATATTTGCTTACTGTGATTGCAAGGCTGGTGAGGCTGGACTATGTGCACATGTCGGAGGGCTTCTTTTTACTGTATTAAAGATTAAAAATGCCTGCACCTCACAACAATGCAGATGGGAAGAGCCAAGGCCAATACAACGAAAACCTAGTCCGAAGAGAGTACATGAAGTCAGATTTTTCAATCCTGAAAATTCAAAAATTCGACCCTACCCCGATGTGTACCAAGCGTCTGCTTGTAAAGACCCAGATACATTCCTGATAGACATACTAAGTGGGCTTGAGAATATAAATCCAAACTGTGTTTTATTTAAGACATTAAAATCAGAGCCTGCTGACATTTCACCATTTACTGACCTATTTATTCCTGAATTTAGTTATGCCGATCATGTGAATCTTGCTTCTGAAGAATGCAAACTTAAGTTTAAACAATTTATGGACAGCATTGCAATAAGTGAGAAAATGTCAAAAAATGTTGAACTTGGTACAAGAGGTCAAGCTTTAAATGAAAACTGGATTGACGTCCGAAAATGTATTTTGACAGCATCAAATTTTGGTGCTATATGTAAAAGAAGAAAAGTGGAGCCAGATGCACTCGTTTCAAATTTAAGGGGATATAATGACATTCCAAATAATGTAAAGAGTATTTCACATGGACGCAAATATGAAAGACAAGCATTAAAGGAGTATACAAAGAAACACCAGCAATTATGCAGTGGGTCTGTTTCTGTTGAAGATTGTGGTATATCTGTTAATTCAAGATTTCCATTTCTAGGAGCAAGTGTAGATGGAACAGTTTTGTGTGATAGATGTGGGATAGGTAATGTGGAGGTTAAGTGCCCTTATGGATCAAAACAAACAGCTAATTCCAACCCATGGAGGGACATTCTACCTGAAGAATGTGCTACAGATAAACATTTTTACTGCATGTTGGAAGATGGCAAATTAAAACTGAAAACGGACCACAACTACATGTTCCAGATTCAAGGACAACTTGCTATTAGTGAAAAACCTTGGGTAGATTTTGTTGTATGGACAAAAAAAGGAATATCCATTGAACGGATATCATTTAATGATGAAATGTGGAGTGAAATACTTCCCAAACTTAAATTGTTTTACATGCTATCTTTTGTGCCAGAATTATTCTCACTCAGAGTAAAAAGGGGGTTAAAACTTTATTGACATTACATGACATAGAATACCGTGTACTTTAGTGGCCAACATTTGTGATTGATATCAAGTTATATCGACAGTTGTTTCTTAAATATAGAATGGCTATTTGTGAGTTCTCTGTGAAAACTACATGAACATTTGGCATGTTCTATATATAATATAGCAGTAAATTTTCATATATTGGCATAATTCTTAAAATTGCAAGTTTTGTAAACAATTTATTAAAAGAATTTTCATATTTTATTTAACACTTGTATAAATAAATGTATTGTTGAACATAATCAAGACATAAAAAGAAGAACACAACAGAAATAGTACTTGTATCAAATGTACATTAACCATAAACACAAATTCTATAAAATGAAAACAATTTTGTGAATGTTAACAAATGCAAGGTTGTGAAAAATCTTGTATAAGCACATGATCAAACTATACAATGAATTATTTGATTTATTGTGACTAAGACCTGGAGTGTGTGTGTGTGTTGAAAATATATACCTTGTATTTTATGAATTAAATGTTTGTACATTGATAAATACTGATTAAAAATACCATATGTACCAGCAGTATTAAAATTCTTAATTGTGTATTGTAAGATGTAAATTATATTTTATTGAAGTGAAAGAGAAATTTGAATATTATATTTTAATCTTTTTTACTTTTCAAATAATAGCATGACTAAAAACTTAATTTACTGGCAAAGATGTATCTACATCAACATGTAGCATAACAAATTTATTTCATTAGAGGAGGGAGGAGATTGGTCCAAGCAATGCATATGAATACCATTTGTTCAGCAAGATGTGCCTCATTTAGTGGAAGTGTGCCACCAAGGATACGGTAGTTTTTCACTTGTTCCATTTTCATTTCAACTACAATACGAGCTGATGCTATTGCTTGAGTTTTAAAGAATTCACTGGGAGTCATTTGCCTATTACCAGGGATTCTTGGTGGTATGTTGAGGTCAACATCAGCTGGTAAAAGATCCTCAATGGTGAAACCTTTATCAGCCATTATCATGTCTCCTGGGCTCAACTTTGGTAAAAGGCCATCTTGTTGTACTATGTGACGATCAGAAGCATTACCACACCATAGCCTAGATACAAAAGTCACAAGTCCATTCGGTGCAACACCAATAAGAATCTTGAAAGTGTTGGAGTGCTTGTACTCGGACCATGTTAACCACTGAGCAATCAGAGAGGAAGGTTTCTCTGTATACAATTCTGTACAATCAATAACAATGCGACAGTTCTTGTAATCACGACATCCACTTGGGAGATTGCACATTATTTGCTCTCTGGAGGGCCATGGTATTAGTCCTTTACAATGGTCATATAAGAAATTCGTCCAAGTGTTTATGATCCGAGAAACGGTTGTGGTAGATATACAAAAGATATCTGCTTGGTGCTCTTGCAATAGACCGAGTCTGAGTCTCATACACACCAAAAGAAATTCATCTGCTGGTCGGAGGAAACGTTTTCTCCCTGGTTTGTGTCCATCAGTTTGGTGATAAGCTGGTATGGGTGTGTTAGCACATCTTTGTTCTCCTTCCCAGTAATAAAGTTTGTCTGCACCATGTTTAATTAGTGTGCTCAGATAATGCCAGAACATAGCAAAAGATACAAAACCAGTGTAAAATCTTGTTTTCTCATCGTTGTATCTTAGATCCTCTGGTGAGATATATGGTAAGGAAACTTGTATACAAGCATCTCGCATCACTGGAGAGGGTTCTCCAACTTGGATTTCTTTACTCT
Source organism: Ostrea edulis (assembly GCF_947568905.1). Lineage (NCBI taxonomy): Eukaryota > Metazoa > Mollusca > Bivalvia > Ostreida > Ostreidae > Ostrea > Ostrea edulis. The sequence continues at coordinate 69,819,316 of NC_079165.1, read as the reverse complement.
CAGTTTCACTCTGTTCAGTGTTGCATCCTTGATGTATGAATTTTGAAGGATGTTGAGCACTTTCACTTTTCCCCGACACAATAGGAACGTTTTCTTTTGTTTCGTCTGTGGAGTCGTCCAATACAAATTCCTCTTCAGTGTTGCATGCAGTTTCTGCAAGATGTCTAACGACAGGTCGTCTTTGCTTTACAACTGCAGGTTGCTTTGATGGAAATATAGTAGGTACTGATGAGTCATTAAACTCTCCTTGGAAATGCTCTGAACAAACTCTAGTACTGTCATTAACAATTAAATTTGCACGCACATTTCTCAGCCTGCGAATCCATTATTGTTTTAGTTTGGTTTTTTTCTCTGACATAGGTAACCGATGGAGAACAATTTTTATGCCTTCCGGGGTAACTGTTGATGATGTATTTGAACATCCTGGAACACAGCAGTACTTCCTTCCCATGCTGCAAAAATGGAAACAAATTAAACCTTCATTGAATAAACGATGTGTCATAAAACTTTGCTGAAATGGGACAAAGCTGAGACTTGAAAGGGGGGGGGGGCATAAAGACCCATTTAAGTTAACACCCCCAAATTTTACCTGTACCCTGATCGATGGTAGGCCGCCTGTCAATCAAACTTTTAACAATAGATCTCAGGTGGAGTGATATCTGCAGAGACTGTGTTCTAGAGGGACCCCAGAGAGGTGTTTTGATAACAATAACAACCAATACTTACCAGCATCTTTAGATCTTAAGAAAGCCCAATCTACCTGAGTTTTGATAGCATGGACCTGTCCACAACTGCTTCTTTCTCATAATTCAAAATTTAAAAAATACCCTCCCTGAACAATGCAATTTTGACATAATTGTATCCCCCCCCCCCTCTATATATACATGTATTATAAATTACACAATCAGAAATCAAAGAATAATTTGCACATTGATTTCTAAAATTTGTAACTTATTGAAATAATTTATATTATCAATTTATGATACCTCAATATTTATAAAAGAAATTATTCATTGAGTCAATAACTTAGAAGAAAGAGGGGGGTGGGTGTAGACTGTGTGTCAGCTACCACTAGGAATACAACCATTATACAATCACTATGACCACAGAAACTCTGCAGACAGCCCTGAGACATGTCCTGTGTATACCAAAACTATATACAACACCCTGCTCTCTTGGTCATGTAAATTTCAGGTAAATAACAATGACCATAGATGAGCTCCACCCACATCCAGTGATCCATGTAGAAACCATATGGTATTTTTGGGGGGGGTCTTTAAGGGATGTATGCATTCCCCCTAAAATTGACCAACCAGAGGTTGATTTTTGATAAAGTGTGAAACAGCCATTAAATGCATGGTCACAAGATGTTTAACTTATTTCTGAGTCCAAAAAATGGGTAGTGAAATGTAAGGGCCTCGCTCAGCGAGTCCCTACCCACCACAGGCACCTGAAGTATGGATAGCTTGTATAGATCTTATGTACATACTCCCCCTTCTAGAATGAAATTATTTTATACAAAACCACAAATGTATTCAAAATATGTTATTTCCCCAATGTTCACCCTCATAAGTCATTCAGAATAGTCTGCTTCTACCTTCTGTAAGCTTTTGAGATGACCACTTGTGAGATACTAATATTTCCCCACCGAAAAGCTCGGTTCGATTAGATAAATGGCAGAATAAGACAAATAAAACGGATGGCATGGGATTTAGACGAAAGACAAAGTAGAACTACATTAGCCTGATGACTCAAAGATATTTGCAGTCATATTTTTCAGTCCCCAATCATTGTTACCAATAACTCCAATCAATCTAAATTGTATTATAATCAAAACTTTGTTAAATACATGTATGCTATGCATGTCTGTCTCTTGTATATGTGTTAAATCATAACTGTTCTTTGTATTTTTGCCCCTTGTGCATCCATAATTGGTCAATAAATCATATCATAACAGTATCTCACAAGTGGTCATCTCTAAAGCTTACAGAAGGTACAATCTGACTATTCAGAATGACTTGTGAGGGTGATCGGTAGGGAAATAACATATTTTGGATAAATTTTTGGTTCTGTATAAAATAATTTCATTGTAGAGGGAGGGGGGGGGGGGGGTAATGTACATATTCAATTTCAATTTACTTATTGATTCACCAAGTATGTTGGCATACAATCATGTTGCACATTATGAGATATATAATGACAATAAACTAAATACTAACAGTTCATTTACATATATATGTAAATACAAGGGGGGGGGGGTTCATTCACCAAGCATGTTGGCATACAATCATGTTACACATTATGAGATATATAATGACAATAAACTAAATACTAACAGTTCATTTACATATATATATGTAAATACAAGGGGGGGGGGGATTCATTCACCAAGCATGTTGGCATACAATCATGTTACACATTATGATATATATAATGACAATAAACTAAATACTAACAGTTCATTTACATATATATATGTAAATACAAGTATATATTTGACATGTACCTGTGATATTAGACTATGTATGCAATGTAGTATTGCATATTACATAAATTTACATATTAAAGATATCAATACAAGCTATCCACACTGTAGGTGCCTGTGTCCCTACCTGGGCTCTGCCCAAGACCCATTGGGAACCTAGGCCACCTGCCGTTTTGCAGACTCTCGCCATTTTTACGCCATTCTCTAACTCAAAAGCTGAATATTCCCCTAGTGTTATCATAGATAAAATGGCGCGGGGGGGGGGGGGCAACAAAGGAAGCCTATGATTATGTACTATTGTGGCAAAAAGTACTGTGCATTTTTCTAAGACCCTGTTACTCCCTTTCAAACTGTGCACAGTAAATTGTAGGTTTTTAAAGTTTCCTAAACAGTGAAACGGCGACTGTGATTTCGCTCAACGTTGACATAATACGTACAGTAGGGGGCCCCCAAGATCCCGGTGCTTAACGTAACGATTCCAGTTGAAAATATGATACACAACATCTTTTTATGTAAAATAAAATAACTATATATCGTCGCACAACACTATAAAACTAAAAAATAAATAGAACATTACCTGAACTGGTAGTACCGCACGATTAATAATCTCAGTTGTTTGCTTTAATGTCGTCTACGCCTGGTCCTTGAACTCCCCGGAACTTACGATGGAATTCTAACTATTAAAATGTTGACGGAATTATTGTATTCCGCGGTGTTGCGGAAGAGAGGCATTGTCTATAATTCCCACATATTTTGTAAAAATATTATGCTAAATTGTAGTTCAATTGTTCAAATAATTATTTTCTATTAAGGCTTGGATTAAAAAGTTTAATAAAATAGTCCTCTTTGGCTTTGCGAGTTATTTCATTTTCAGTCCACATTTTAAAGAACGGGGACACTTTAAATTTACCACCCCCACATTCCGCATAATGTTCACTACATGGGGTGTTCCGCACACTAGGATCTTTAATTTGTTGTTTGTGCACCCTCACTCGCGCATTAAGTTTGTCCTATGTAGTTTTCTCCACAAGTTGGGCAAGTGGCACAGTAAATAAGATTATCAGATTTACAGTTCATGTTGGCATTGACTTTCAATATTTTCCCGGATTTTAAAGTAATGGAATCACCCTCTTCTATGTATTCGCACGTCCCGCAGCGTGGGTCACCACATTTTTTGACGTATTTGATCTTATTCAGGGAGAAATTGGCTCTAGTTAGTAGTTTTAGGCATGGTGCCTGACGTCGGCTGTTAATAATTTGAGATGAATATATATATGCAAGGCGAAGATAACGAACAGTGATCAATCTCATAACTCCTAAATAAATATATATATATATATATATATATATATATATATATATATACGAACAGAATTACATAATGTGGCCAATATCAACAGAGAATAATAAAACTACATATAAATACATCTAGCACTACAACTACCCTAATCTATAAACGTATTTACAACGCAGACGACATGTTTCTTGGTTGTTAGGCTTGCCAATCAATGTTAAAAGCGGAGCGAATTAGGACATGCCTTATTCGTCCAAAGAGCTGATCCAAAATATACGAAGTGATAAAAATAGACTTAATTTATAATTACTTTTTTTTTCATCTGGGAATACATACGATACCACATGGAAATATGGCATCTTGATAAAATATCTTATTATTGATCTTGCAGGACATTTACCACACTTTATTAAGATTTTTATACGTCCGTCTTTAGACGGGACGTATTATGTTATGGTGCTGTCCGTGCGTCTGGCTGGACGTCCGTCCGAGGTTATGTTTGCCGGACCTTTTACCTTAACAGTTGCATGTACGACTTCGAAATTTGGTCACAATTTCTCCCTCAAGAAGTGTAAGAGTGAGTTTGCATTTCAACTGGATTGGTCCGTCCTTGACCTACTTCAGGGTTATAAATAGGTCAAACAGTTTTCCGGACTTTTTTGTTACAGATAGATATTGTCCTGAAATTTACACATCAGCTTCCCCTCAGAGGAATACAATTTCAGTTTGCATTTCAACTGGATTGGCCCATCTCATCTGTCCGTGGCCTACATTAGGACTAAAAGTAGGTCAAACAGTTTTCCGGGCTTTTTTTTTTTTGCGTTATAGGTACAGCTATTGCCTTATTCTAATCACAGGCTTCCTCTTGGAGGAATACAACTTCAGTTTGCATTTCAGCTGTATTGGAGTGTCCTTGATCTACTTTTGTGCTCAAAATAGGCCAAACAGTTTTCCGGGGTTTTTTTTCATTATGGATACAGATTTTGCCCTGACATTTAGTCAAAAGCTTCCTCTTGGAAGAATACAAGTTCAGTTTTCATTTCAGCTGTATTGGTCGCGCCTTGACCTACTTTTGGGCTAAAATTAGGTCAAACAGTTTTCCAGGCTTTTTTTTTTTTTTATTACATGTACGAATACAGATATTGCGCTGAAAATTTAGTCATAGGCTTCCTCTCGGATGGGAGACAAGTGCACTTAGCATTTCAGCTTAAGGTTGATCGATCCTCATGTGATGGCATAGGTTTTTGCAAAAATCTTTATTAAATTAAACTTTGTGCATGATAGAAATATATCCATCACAGGGATTTTAATCACTGTATGAAAAAAAAGGGTAATCTATTGATATTGAAAAAGTTTATATTTTCCATAGATAATCAATTCTTTATAATTAAAAAAAAAATGTAGTCAAGGGCAATAACTTCTATGCTGGTATTTCTTCTACTGCATGTCTATCATACATGCTTTCCCTAATATCCACAATTTTCCCGTGGGGATCCGGGTTAGAATAGGTCCTCAGTACCCCCTTGCTTATCGTAAGAGACCGCTTAAACCGAGTTCCCGTGTCACAGTAGGTGTAGCACGATAAAGATCCCTCCCTGCTCAATGGCCATAAGCGCCGAGCATAGGCCTAAATTTTGCAGTCCTTCACCGGCAGTGGTGACGTCTCCATATGAGTGAAATATTCTCGAGAGGGACGTTAAACAATATTCAATCAATCAATCAATCAATATCCACAATTAATTGATACATATTCATGAATTAACAGGTTGTTTTATTTTAAACTGCTGGCATTTAAAATTAGTCATTTCAACAATTTTTTTTACCTATTTTAATTATTCTGTGTAACGCAAATGTGTGATTTTCTGATGTTAACATATGCTTCCGTTTTAATATGTCTGACATCTTTAAAAATGTGGCAACATACACATTTTCTTTGGTTATTGATTAAATTGAACTATTTTGAATGGAAATGAATACAGTTGTTGCACTTTTAACCATTAATATTGATAAGTTACATGATGATCGATCCACCTTAATTGGCGCACTACGATCTTCTTTAGGGGTAGAAGTAAGTCAAAGGTTTCCTTATTTCTTTAGGTATGGTCACAGGTATAGCTCTGAAATTTTGTCACAATCTTTCTCTCAGGGAACTACATATTAAGTTCACATTTCAAATTAATTGGTGCACCATGACCTACTTTAGAGCTAAAAGTAGATCAAATAGTCATCAGAGATGTTTGATGTTTAAACATATTTTATTGAGAAACTCAATAGGATCGGGCAACAGGCATAACCAATGTAGGCCATCATAGATAGATATTGCACCGACATTTTGTTACAATCGTCCTCTCAAGAGAAATACATAATCAGTTCATATGACAGATGGATTGGTGCACCTTGACCCACTTTAAGGCTTTTCTATCCAAAATGTGTGTTGTATCAATACAGAGTGCACAATATGATTCCAGGTTGAATTTCACTTTCCGACGGGCGTATATCGTACTGTTTGCGGTACTCTTGTTAAGTACATATAATAGACATTTCAATGTACACTAAGAAATGGGAGTTTCACAAGGAAATATTTTATCGGTTACATTATCTAGTATTAAAATAAAGTCTCGCTGAGGTACGTAGAAACGACTTTCATGGAAGCCTATATGTCGATGACTGTTTTCTGTTATAAAATTAGCGAAAACTATGGTTATACCTACACAAAATCCAAAATTGTGCTGATGTAAATGGTATCAAGTTTACCAGAATTAAACCGCATGTATGCATTTTTGTTCTAAACGGAAAGCCCACAATGATCCACAGTTGCAATAAGATGCTACAGTGTACTCTAATCAAAGTTGTTACAGAGGGCAAGTTCTTGGTTGTCATTTTTTTTTTTAAATAATAAACTTTTCTGTATTCCATATATAGCTAATAGATGCTGGAAGCGATATGTACACAAGATATTGATGTAACTGAAGTTGTTGCAAGTACAAAATGGGGAGCAGATAAAATACTCTTCTACATCTACCTCTGTGTCCCTCTCTAACCCAGGCTAAACTAGATTATGGTTATATCGTATATGGATGGACAACAACATCTGATATCAAAGTTCTCAATGTAACCTACCATCAAGGACTTCAACTGTGTATGGGAGCTTTTCGGACCAATCCTGTAAATATTTTATATGTTGAGGCGAACGAACCACCTCTCGACCTACGTAGAATTAAACTAATCTTACATGTACAATACATCGTTGATTGATTATGGTTTTACGCTGTTTTGGTATTATTTCAGTCATTTTTCGGCGGTTAACTAACTGAAATATGTTTGTTTGTGAGTATAGGGAGTTTCCCTGACAGCCCGCCAATGCGCCTACCCTTTTTCGAAAACCAAGGAAACGGATCTTTTGCGTGCCAAGGAGGTTGTGATCCCTGACACGGGCACCCTTTAAACGTCCCATCCGACAGACATAACAGTTAAAAATACATAGTTAAATTTAAAGCCAATACTGAAAACCCTGCATTTGACTGCGTTTTCCATCCACAGTTTGTACACTGTTTAACGTCCCTCTCTAGAATCTTTCACTCATATGGAGACATCACCATTGCTGGTGTAGGGCTTCAAAAGTTAGGCCTATTCTCGGCGCTTATGGCCATTGAGCAGGGAGGTATCTTTATCGTCCTACACGTGCTGTGACACGGGGCCTCGGTTTTCGCGGTCTCATATGCCCTATTTAGAAGCAATAGGTACTGATGAAGACCTATTCTAAATCCGGAACCCCACGGGAGACCGCAGTTTGAAGATTTATGACAACAACAAGACATGTATAAAATCGATTGGTCTACGAGTTATAAAAAAACGTATACACGATTCTAACTTACCTTTGGATATTGTAAAACGCTCATCACGTTCTGAAATACAGTAAAACTCGAATATAGCGAACACGGTTATAGCGAAGTGAAAACGATTTCCCCGGCAAATTCTTTGTATATTCAAATAAAAATCTGCGTTTATAACGAACACGGATATAGCGAATTTACGGATATAATGAAGTAAATTCCTATTCCCCATGAATTAAAAATGAACGTAAAAATCACCTTTTATAATGAATTTATTCTTTTCATTTTAAACTCTTTGTGATTTTTAACAATCGTTTTCCATTGACATAAAGGATCCACCCTTATTACAAAATTTCTGTTTGTATTTTTTCCAAAAAAGGTTGTTAACGCAAAATAATACTTACACATACGTTTAGGAAATATATTGTCGGTATTGTTTACTATTCTCGTTAATTAAATTTGAAATTTGATTGCATTTATTTTATCGTACACTCCTTTATTTGTGTAAGGCAACAAGTAAATGACAATTGCAATAGACTGTACATGTATTTATTGTGCAAAATTGTGTTGATATTTCTCTCTCGACATGTTCTTACATGACTTAATAATCCATCAAGATAAATTATCATATGGAAATCATTGTGTATATTTCTTGTATAAAATTATTTCTTCTCGAAAATCTATAGGCTTCAATATAAACGCAAGTATATCAATTGCTGATATCTTATAGAACTGATATACATGCAGATCAAATCAGTTTTATAACGAATTCGTTATATTTGAATCATGAATTCGCTATAAACGTATAGCGAATTAGGCTTATAGCGAATTTTTATAGAGGGTCCCCAGAAATTCACTATATCAGAGTTTTACTGTACCACCATGGTCCCGAAGTAGATACATCCCGTCGGATTACAAAAAATGTAAAACAAAACTAGAGATTGCTTCATGTAAAACAGTTGTCTCCCCAGCCCCCAAATTGGAAGTACTCCAAATGAAACCTCCTTAATGTACTGCATAGTATAGAGAAGGAAGCATAAGCAGGAACATAGCCATTATAAACTCCGATAAGAAACACAGGAGAAACTATTTTACACTCTCCAACCCTCAAATCCACTATAACTCTAAGGACAACAATTGGATCCTCTTGTCCCTGAAATATGCACATTTGCAAGTGGCATTGAAGTATCGTATAAAATTTCAAGTCTATCGGATAAGCCATACAGGAGAAATAGCGTTCACAAGCTATTTTAACATCCTCCACCCCTCTTAAATCCACTATAACTTTTAGGAAAATAATTGGATCCTCCTGGCCCGACACTATGCACATCTACAAATGACGTCCCGTGGGGATCCGGGTTAGAATAGGTCCTCAGTACCCCTATGCTTGTCGTAAGAGGTGATTAAATGGGGCGGTCTTTCGGATGAGACCGCAAAAACCTAGGTCCCGTGTCACAGCAGGTGTGGCACGATAAAGATCCCTCCCTGCTCAATGGCCATAAGCGCCGAGCATAGGCCTAAATTTTGCAGCCCTTCACCGGCAGTGGTGACGTCTCCATATGAGTGAAATATTCTCGAGAGGGACGTTTAACAATATTTAATTAATCTACAAATGACAATGAAGCATTGTACGAAGTTTCAAATGTAAAACTTGTTTGATGCACCAGATGCGCATTTCGACAAATAATGTCTCTTTAGTGATGGTCAAGCAGAAATATTGGAAATCCGAAATAACAATAAACTTGTAAGAATTTCAAAAAAGAGTGCCAAAGACTGGAGTCAAATTCGTCTAAGGATCAGAGCTATGCATGAGGGAGATAATCCTTAAGTTTGAAATGAATTTCTAAATTTTATCACAGCAATCAAATACACATTCGTATTTTCAAGCTAGTAACAAGTATTTAGCTACTGGGTTCTAGAGACCCTCGGAGACTAACAGTCCACCAGTAGAGGCCTCGACCCAGGAGTCGTAATGTAAAACTTATACGGTACCAATTTTGAAGCACCGGATGCGCATTTCGACAAATAATGTCTCTCCAGTGATGCTCAAGCTGAAACATCCAATAGACCTTAAAGGAGAAGTGTTCACAATCTATTTTACATCCTCCACCACTCTTAGATCCACTATAACTTAGGAAAATGATTGGATCCTCCTGTCCCACCAATATGGACATCCACAAATGGCAATGAAGCATTGTACACAGTTTCAAGTCTACCCGATAAGCCATATAGGAGAAGTATACACTAGATATTTTACATCATCCACCCCTCTTAGATCCACTATACCTTTTAGAAAAGTAATTGGATCCCCCTCTCCTAATAATATGCACATCTACAAAATGGCAATGAAGCATTGTACAAAGTTTCAAGTCTATTCAATAAGCCATATAGGAGGAGAAACGTTCACAAGATTTTGTGACAGACAGACGGACGGAGAGGACAAAAAACATGTCTCCCCCTGAAAAAGGGGAGACATAATTCGTTGTTTTCATGCAAAAAGTATTCGAAATAAAACAATCCAAACATTCTACAATTGATATTTATACAGATGGTTCAAAAGACTGTTGAGTTTTTTTGGTGTTGTATTTATGCTATGTAAAACTCTACTCGTGGGTCTTTCCAAATATGTATACCAGGCAAAGGATAAAACGAGTCAGAATTTGTGAAAACATAATTATTTTCAATAAACAAAATATATCTAAATGTGAAATCATCAATTTCAACTGTTGTACATCAATTATTTCCAACTATGCAAACATTTACATCCATGCAAAAATATCCATCCTTCGCTCATTCAGGCCTTTACCATTAATTTCATCCAACATAATATGATTATCAACTTTATAATTCAGCTCTTATAATTTATTCAGCTCCCTCTATTCAGTTATAAATAATTATATTTTTACCCAACTGGACTGACGAGGCTGTTCCATGCGTGTTCCTCTTTGGATGTTAGCAGTACTGAGCCGATATCAGAAGTGATCTTTTACAACTGTCGTTTGCCTTTTTATTGACGTCGGGCTCCATTGTATGACGTCATGGTATGTTAGTATTAGCCGCCATTTACAAGGATGTTGACTGTGTATTGTTTATACGTAGTGAAGGGAATCTGCGCGTATGAAGCGAGATCCCTGGATAAGCAAATAAATATCAACATAGGTGGTAGACATAGATTATCACCTGCGTACGTAATAATAACTGGATGGATATGATAAAATTCGGCGCTTGAGAATGAACGAGGAATTTCGGGATGGAACTCGGTAATTATTAAGTACATCGATTCCATTATTTTACATCGCTTTCAAACGGGAATTAGGCCATTTTATAGATGCTAGAATGATATCTACTATTCTAGAGGTATATTACGGGAAATGCAGTACGATTTCGTTACAAGACCAAAATAAAGTCGCTGCTGCTGCAGTAATCACAAACGACTTTAACTGAAAAAGTGTTAAGTGTGGCGGAAAACATCAATCTATCAATCTCTATGCACGACTTCCGATACACCAATAATTGATACCACCGAGGTCAAGGCTATTCAGCTTGCTTTTGAGTACATTAAAATTTCTAATGAGAAACATTTGACTAATTTTTCAGACTTCTCGTTTGCAGTCAACAAGCAACATGAATATTGATCATCCATATATGTTCAATTTAGATACTTTAAAACAGCGCTAGTAGTATCTTGTTACTAAATGATTAAGGTAAAATAAATTAAAGTCACTGGTATCCATGGTAACAGAGAAATCGGCAAAATATGCACTTCAAAATGATATTGTACACTTTAAAATCCCTTACACAGATCGAAAACATTTCATTAAACTATTTGTAAATTCTCTTTGGCAAATCTATTGGGATTTCTGTGACACAAGTAAACTTTATTCTGTTCAAAACAAAGTAAACATACCGTACAACTTTGTACTGGCACGCTAGGACAAAGTACATGCATCGGCCATTCAAAATTGACACATTCTTACTTAGCAGAGAACTTCTGCCTGAATGTATATTTTGTGATTGTCCATTAACTATACATCACATCCTTTTTCGAATGTAGTGATTTCTCGCCCATACGAAATTATAAACTTTTTACAAAAATTGGTATAATTCATATCATTATACAATTTGAACAAGAATGTGATTTTTAAAGAAAAATCTGAATTCTTTATTAACAAAACTGCTTATATACAAGAGATGTCTTATTTTTAACTTTTCCCGTCGGATGGGACATTAAAGGGTGCCCCCTGTCAAGGATCACAATAATTGTTTTTCGTTACTGTGTGGATTTTGCTGAGCTCCATTAGACTTCTTGTGAATCATTTTCTTGTGCGAGAGCTGTCGAACTTATTCTTGACAGTTTGATCGATCGATTGTTTATGGTTTTACGCTGTTTTGGCAATATTTCAGCCATTTTACGGCGGTTAACTAGCTGAAATATGTTTTGTTTTGCGTGTAGGAGTTTCCCTGACGGCCCCCAGTGGACCTACGTTTTTCAATAATCAGGGAAACGCTCTTTTGCTATGGAATGAAAATGATATTCAAGCTTGTGAGCATCAATATTTGACTAGTATGCATATTTATATCTTTTGTTGGCAGATGTATTATCCTGAAAATTCAACGTTATCATATACACTTGATTGTGTCCCCTGTTGAATTATATCCCGTCGGGATCCTCGTTAGAATACCTGTTGGTCCTCTGTTCCCCTTGCTTGTCGCAAGAGGCTACTACATGGGGCGGTCTGCAAAACCTGATGTCACAGCAGGTGTGTCATGATAAAGATATCTCCCTGCTCAATGTCCATAAGCGCCTAGCAAAGGCCTAGATTTAGCAGCCATTCACCTGCAATGGCGACGTCTCCATATGAGTCAAATATTCTCGGGTGGGAAGTTAAACAACAAACCTATTGAATGAGAACTTTATGGTCCAGATCAAATACAAAGCTTAAGATGACTCTTAATACCGAAGTTAAAAGGCAAAGCTACAAATATCCATACCCTTTATATATCATTACAGCTAGCAATAAGGCTTGTACTGCAATATTTGTATGTTAAAAGATTTTAAAAATCTGTTTTAAAACACATTTTTAATTCGACACAGAATATAAAGTTTCTGTTTGAAACACATGTTGCAGTTCTTTTTTCTTTTAAAAGGACAGCGATTTGTTATTAGTTTTATATATCCATTTAATACAAAAGTACGTTTGTTTAAATATGCAGCAAAGGCGTTTGGCTTGCGTAGACAGTTCTTTATCAGGTAATGAAAGAACGATAACTGGAATAAAATATATAATACTTATTTTAGTAAGTTTCAAAAGTAATGCACTGGTGCATTGAATATTTACCGACAGCTGCGAGTACGGTATATGCAGTTGTGCACCAGTCAGTATCTGAATCCGTTCTTTTGTCACTTTTTACATCATTAAGTGGTATTCCGATTTCAGTGTACTTCGCCGGATCATCAAAAGGCAAGTGGACCCCCCCCCACCCCCCACACACACATTTTTCTGGGTATTTAACTTAAACTTTTCCCATTACTTGAGTTAACTACTAGAATTGACGAGTAAATGTATAACTTTCTCTATGTATGGTTTACATTTGTGACCTACAGATGGATACAGACATAATCTGGTTTTCTCCTTTAATAAGCGGCCAAATATTATGTTAAAATTTGCAATAAGCCTTTATTGCATGTACCTAAAAATTTGCCACTACAATAGAAGTTCCTTAGAAGTCACTCAGTAAAATAAGTTATATTGAACTCTTAACACGTTCTCTTCTGTGTTAATTATACAGTAATGAATATATTTTGTTCGCTTAATGGGGCCATTGAATATTAATTCAAAAAATAGAATTCATGTACATTGATGTAATGAATGTGTTAATGAGTTTTTTCTCCCACGTTAATCCTTTTTTTAATTAAGCACTTGTTTTTATTTTGTTTTTTATTGCTGCAGCGAAACAGAGTCCTATATTGACAGTCAAATTATCCCCTTTTCATAACCAGTAAACTTGATTGAAATTATATGTTTTAGTTTTAAATTGTTCCAAACAAAGGAAAACATTAAAAATTAAAATGTTCATACTTTCTAAATTTCTGTCTTCATTCAAATGTAATGTAGCGAGATGGTAAACACACACATTTAATTAAGAGGACTAAGCAATGGCGGTAGGTTACGACTATTATGTTGTTTTTACTGGTTCATGTATTTTAGAATTACATACCAAAATGAAATTATAAATGTTAAGTACGAACTGTTGATATGCTTTGATATTCAAACATTTTCATTATCCATTAACGAGGATAATGTATACACGTCTACCTTTGGTTGCAGAGATATCTCGAACGTTGACGGTCTCATTTTGGCGTCACGTTGAATATGCGATGGAAATGTCTTCAGAGCTTCAAGATTTATTAACGATATTAGAAATTTAGAAGCAAAATAGACACAACTGAGTAATTCATGAGAAAATATATACTATGGGAAAAAAGGAAAGAAATGATACATCGTTATACTCAGTTAAAATTATTATGGACTTAGATGACATGTATTTTGTTTTACTGATGCGCTCTTTAATAATCATCAGATGGTAAACGAAACGCTAAAAGGTGGCATAAATTTTATACACATAGCGTCATTTTAACGTTTTTCATAAATATGCCGATGACTTTAACCCAATTACTGATTTCACATTAGTCTTTAAATGTCCGCTTTAATTGTGTAAAAAAAAACGTGATTTAAGCGTGCTCACGAAATTGTTGTGAAGTACATGTATAATGCAGCGTCTAAGTAAAGATGAGCAAAATTGAGCAGTTGGAATGGTTTAGGCAGAGATGTGTCAAAATGACGCTCAAGACGCCCAGTAGTTGGACCCATGCATACACCACGTCATCGTACAGCACGCGTACACTGGGCCAATGCACGTATATTTTGGAACCGTATTCGGTGGCTATACATGCTGTTTAGTGATGGATCTCGGTTGCTTCGCCGTAGTGATGGAATGATGAGAGGTTATCGACAGCAAAACGAGGAATGCCGTGACGCTAGCGTGCATACAAGCTATAGGTTTGGTGGTGGGAGCGTAATGGTTTGGGCAGGGATTACACATTGTGAACGCACAGAGCTAAATATAATCGAGGGCAGTCTTCCTGGAGACCGTTATCGAGACGAGATCCTATCTCCTATCGTGCAGCTGTTTATTGCGAGGTTTGGAAATCACCATGCGTTCCAGTAGGACAACGCTTGATGCCATGTGTTGCGCGTTTGTATGGAGTATCTTGAACAGAAATGAGAAGAACATTGACGTTCAGCCTTGGCCGGCGTCATCTTCAATCTTATCCCCCATTGAACATCTCTGGGATGAGCTTGACGGACAGTTTCGCAGATGCCCGAATCCACCGAAAGCGATGGAACAGTTACGAGCTGCATTGCTAGTTGCGTCCATGAGGCGCAGATTGAGAGCTGTGGTAAACGCAAGAGGCTGACATACTCGTTGTTAGTCTTTCAATTTTACATTCTGAGGCACCCACTTTCATGTAACCACTACATTTCATACAAGTCAAATTTATAAATATGCTTTTGTTGTTTTTGATTAACAATAATCAAAAACGTTTTATACATTCATATTTCATGCAAGGAATTATGTATGAATTATAAATTGTCTGTATCGTTTCTTTTATTTTTTGCCTTGTATATATCTAGTTTAACTAACTTGAATAAAGCACGAGAAAAGCACACGCATGCATTGAATGACAAATACTGCGACGGTTTTAAAATTTGTTATATTAATTTAATTAATTTTGAGTTAGTCAAATGGTTCATATAATTGATTGCAAAAGTTTTGAAGTTCGATAACTAAACGCAGCTACTGTAAGCATGTACAAGCAACGGAATATTGATTGATTGATGTTTTACGCCATTTTGGCAATATTTCAGCCATTTTACGGCGGTTAACTAAATGAAATGTATGGTTGTGAGTCTTTGAGTTTCCATCATGATCAACAGCTGAACGCTGTAAACAAAAGTTATCAGAACGTAAGAAGTCCAATTCGAATAGCCTCCCAGATTGAACGTTATCAATGAAGTTCATATAATTCTCAATGGAATCAAACAAGTTTTTTGAAACCATGAACTTATCAGTGGTATTGTTAACTACCCGGATTATCAAATTTGACTTAATTATAAATGATTGCTAAGCAAATATCATTAGATAGTCTGTGTTATTCAAACGTTACAACACAAAGTTATACAATGCTGTGTGTCTAAAAATATTCAAAATTGACTCCACAATTGCTGTTTGTATTTTTGCAACCAAGAAGCGGGGTGTACTAAAACCACCATGGCATTCTGTCAAGGTTATCGTGTAGGTTTCGTCGTATCCTGTAGTAACATAACACACATCACGGGGTATTTCTTCAAATGCACGACCCAGATGCAACCGAAGAACTATTCGCAACCGACTACTAAAACACTGTTCTATTTGAGCAGGGAGGGATCTTTATCATGCCACACCTGCCGTGACAAGGGGCCTCGGGTTTTGCGGTCTCATCCGAAGGACTGCCCCCATTTAGTGGCCCCGTTCGATAACCTATTCTAACCCAGATTCCCACGGGAAGAAGTGAAAAATGTTCAATTGTTAACTGATGCCGCACGCAGACCAACAGCAATAGGTCACCTGAGTGGCGCAGGTGACCTAACCACCTGGTTCCTTGAACTTTTGTCACATTTTAAACAGTAGCCAAATCATCTCTTGGAATTTGATTAGTAATGTCCTGCAAATAAACAATGATAAATAATGTTGATCCAAAATTTTCATTCAGGAGACCAATTGGGGATCTAAAACAACGCTTTTCTAAAATGAGAAAAGATTGAACATGTTCCAAGAATTTTAAGTAGCAGCTAAACTCTAGGGCAATTAAATGATGATCTAGAATATAATTTGTGGTGTCTTGCAGATAGGTAATAAAGTTTCGGAATTTTCATTTCCATCGTGTTGGCCAATCAGAGGTCGACTAGATGTATCAGAGCGACATGAATCACCCTGGCAACATATTTAAATCTAAGAACTGGCTGTTTAATTTCAGAGAAGTGATGATAATTGTGGTATACATGTAAACGGAGTAATCCGTAGTCAAAATAGGTGTGTAAAGAACAGCCTAACAATTGGTATGAAACACGTAACACAGCATTTAACCCAATGGCAGGTTGAATCGTTATAACGACCATATAATTTGCGAAATGCTGACTTTAAACGAGATTGTTAAAACCCCTGTAAAATGAAAATGAAAAGTTTCTATCATTTTGTAGGTAAATGGACAATATCCGGCTGCCAAAAGGATCTGGATTATTGCACTCTCCTTAACTCTGTTTGGTAAGGGTTTGTTTTAAAGCTGACATGAATTCATAAACACGTACACATGACGTCGGTGGCCGAGTGGTTAGGCCGTCAGACTCTCGACCGAAAGGTCGTGGGTTCGAGTCCTAGCCGCGGCAGGTCTGACGTTGTGTCCTTGGGAAAGACACTTTACATGAATTTCCTCACTCCACTCAAGTGTAAAAGGGGTACCTGGCTATAGACAGTGAAAGATATTGTTAGAATGTTAGTGCTCTAGCGCTTGTAATGGCAGCTTGCACTGTATGCTTCCTAGGAGGCTGAGAAAGTTCTAGATTGATATAAGGTCTGCCGGGGTAATAATGTACATTGATAATTGTACATTGTTAATTGTAAAGCGCTTTGAGCAGCATACGCTGGATAAGGCGCTATATAAAACCAATCATTATTATTATTACACATTTCTCATCTTATCCGCCATATTTCTTTCAGGTACATGTAACCTATTATACTCTACCCGTATATACCCCAAATGTGATTGCCACACCCGAGTGATTTAAATTTCTAGCTGGACTTAACCAGTGCACATCTCCGATAGTAATGTATCGGGAATAATAAAGGAACAAAATCATCATGCATTGCTCAAATTTACAAAAACAGATCGTATAGTAGTAAAACATTATGAAAGTTTAGATGATTTAGATGAAAATGCGAGAAAAGCTTTTCTTTCATACTTGTTAAACCCATGTAAGTACATGTATTTGCAGTTTATCATGAAATAAATGCGGAGAAATCATTTGCATACATATTCACATAAATTCTTGCAAAATACAGGTACATATCTAAGGCTCATGGCATACTCGCTAAAAATATTCAGTCGGTACCGAAAATGTTAGATTTTATTTATTCTGATAAATCCACAAAACAAAATAATAAACTTAATTTGTTTATCGACAGAACTGTACAACATGCCATTCCATTTTACAGACTGCAACACACTTCACCCGTACCAATCGAAATGTATTCAATTAGGGGAAATATCAAGAGTCGAACCCGCGCTGACCAGAGGTACGAGGCCGTATGATTTTGAGCGCGATGCTCTATTCACTTGGCCACGGAGGCTCCTCTTTAGTGCTATTGATACTAAATTGAAACTAAATAGATATTTAGAGAGAGAGAGCAGGTAGTCCTTTACCAAAAATGTAAATTTGATGATCCCAGAGGTAGGAGTTTTGGTATTAGGGTGGGGCCAAAATGGCCTGTTATTAAATGTGTGAACAATAGAAATTTTAAACTTCTTGATAACTTCCATTCCAATTCTTTTCAAATTTGGTATAAAGCATATTTAGGCAAGCTAGAGGGCATAAATGGTAATTTTCCGGACTCTTGCACCCCTGGGGCCTTAGGAACGGAGCAAAAACGTTTCTAAAAATTGACTAATTTTCAAAAATCTTCTCTACAACTGTACATGTGTAAGAAAAACTAAATGTATAACGATGTAGAGAAGGAAGGCCTCTACCTTCCTGTAGAAACACTAAGGTAAAAAGGCTTCGCGTTTTAATCGCGTGCTTTCGCTCCAATCCCATACACTCGTACAGTTGTATATGCAAATTATATATGCATACGCAGTTTATGTACCTAAACGATTTCTCCATTAATAAATGCAACACTCGACCAGTAAATCATTTAGTATAAGGATTCGTGCACAATACAGGGCAAATCTTTTATTCTGATACTTCCCCTGATTGACGATAGCTGATCAGCATGGGCTAAGGGTGTCGCGGTCTGTACAACGAAGTAACAAGGTGTTTACTGTAGGGATACAAATGAAGTTCATCGTTTTGTTTCATGGATTATGCAAATAAAGGGAATTTTACATATGTACTACTACTTAAGAGTATATTCGACAAATGTATGTACGTATATCTGCGGTCCTTCACAGATACTACGAGTAGACTCAGGTAAATAGTCGTCCGCATTCGGTGCCTTTGCATGGCGAGCATACATGTCATGTGCATAAGCTACAGTAGTATTTATCTATTTGCATTTTGCTTGAAGTGAGTGTGTATGATATAAATTTAATGCCCTTTGCTTATTCCATTCTATCAAAAGATAGTACATGTAGATAGAATATTTCTCCGCGTTTTGACATGTTTACTGCCACTGTACGTTCATGCATGTAAAGAAAAGCCATTCTAAATTTATTTATCCAAAGCTTTTACATTGCTTTACTACTGTACCGTAACGATATTTTATTGTAATTTTAAGCACTGCATGGTGTTCTAAAACGTGATTGCATTTCTTTTTGATGTCCTATACCTTAGTGCTGGAGATGTACGTGTTACCTGTCGAGGCTATCCGCACACGTAAATTGAAAACAGTGATGAGAAGTGAATCCTAGATAAACTTGTCCCCTTATAAACATCGTACCATGCAAATCCTGGTACATATGGTGTGTCCAGGG
Source organism: Ostrea edulis (assembly GCF_947568905.1). Taxonomy (NCBI): domain Eukaryota; kingdom Metazoa; phylum Mollusca; class Bivalvia; order Ostreida; family Ostreidae; genus Ostrea; species Ostrea edulis. The sequence continues at coordinate 69,799,913 of NC_079165.1, read as the reverse complement.
G